>NW_010260258.1:0-11748 GCF_000690775.1 Eurypyga helias
GCTCCGGGCCCCGCTAACGGCTGCGCGGCTTCCTCCCACATCACCAGACGTACCGCTCCTTCCCAAGGCAGAAAGTACTTCTTTCAACACAGAGAGTATTTTAACAGCAGCAGATTAAAGAGATTTCTTCCTGCTGCGGGGGCACCCACCGTCGGTTTTGCCCTCCGGGCTGGTCACGTCTCTGCGTCTTCCCACCTCTCCCCGTCTTTGCTCCCTTTCAGTCACCCCACGCACCATCTCCAGCTGCTCCAGCCCGTTGGGTCAACTAGTCCCTTCACGTCTTTCCCCCATCCCCAGCTCCCCTCCTGTCACCGCAATGAATTCACTCACTGGCAGAGCTGAAAAACTGAGAGAAAGTTTGATTTGGAGGCAACGTGATTTTTTCTCGACTTTGCTTCACAGGACAATAGCAATCAACTCTTCCAATGGTCAGAGTTTTACAGAAATGAAATGCTGGAAGTTTTCTAAATGAAAGTAAAAATTGTTTATTTACCAACTCTTGAGTCCCTAACTGTGAATCAAGCTCTTTAGGCTTCTATCAGCCAAAATAAATATATTTGGTGACTACACCACTGTTTGCCCACCTTTTCTGATCATCTTTAGAGACCAGCTATACTCTCCACATAAAAAAAATACCACAGAAATGGGAAATTAAATGGGAGCCCTTTTAACCTGAATTACACTGTCACAGTCACAATTATATGGACACTGGAGTCATTTGAAATAGTCAACCTACCTACATCGCAACAGGGAAGTGCTGACACGCTTGGTCGCAGAGAGGGAACTGAATCACGATTGCTGGAGTGGGATTCACTTCATCAGGCTTCAATGACTTTAAAAGATCAGTGTCCAGACTAAGTTAGTTCTCCAAGACTACAACAGCTACCTAGGTGAGATGAATCACATCTTTAAATACTTCTCTCCCTCTCCACTACCTACAAAGGGAACCTGTACGATTACCCGAGTCCCCCAGCTTTTGGGTGACTGCTTACATGAGATGAATCTCACCCAACTTCCCTTCCATTCTTCCTTAATTTTCCCATCTCCAAAATGTTAACATTTGTACCGCCACATGCCAAAAGTGTGCTTTATGGATTAATGATTAAAGTGCACTGAAACCTTTGGCTGAAAGTTGCCACCGATATGAAAGCTATTTGTTTTGTGTTTGATGATAATTTAAAGCTGGCTAAGTGACAATGATACCACAGGACACCAAAAAAAAAAAAAAAAAAGAAACCAAAAAACCACCAAAAAAAAACCCCAAACACGAAAAACCCCCAAACAACCCAGAACACTTCAAAACAGCAAATTCTCCGCAAGCAAAAAACCGAGGGCAAAGGCCAACATTTTTCATCACTTTCTTCCAAATGTTTTAGATAATTTTAACTGAACTACACAACAGTTGGGACTGTTTTTTACAGACCGCTGTCCTTCAAGGTCTTACCATCCCTAGATTGATGGGCATTGCACACAGCAAATATGTCTGGCATATTGGATTTCTACACCATATTAGTGAGGCTGTTTCAAGATTTTCATCAAGAATGGAACCTATTAAAGTGTCTCTCACACTCTTCTGGCTTTTATAGCATGCTTTGGAGGACTGCGTGCTCTTTTTTCCTCTCCATGACCAGGAAGTCTATAGAAAATGCTTTCAACTGTTTTATTTGACCTTTCACCTCTGGGCTTTTGCCTAATCTGCAAATTTGAATAGGAGGTATAGCTGTGCTTTTTTTTTCCCCCTCTCTCTAAGTAACTAGCTGAATTCCTTAAAGGACCAGACATGCATCTAAAATTGGGACTCTTTCGGTATTGTACTTCTTTGTTAGTGGCTGTGAACAAGAAACAGATGTGAAATATCTGTGTTGGAAACTTAGTGACCCAGAAAGACCAGGGCTAATCCAGATCATTCTTAATAACTGAAATGTGCCAGCCTTTGAGCACCTCGAGATACATACACACACCCAGGAATATCCCCACCCCAGCAGACAGACAGACAGACACAAATAGAAAACCTCAGGACTTTTATACATCTTTATGCTAATTATGAACTCAGATGTAGTTCAAGATTTGAACAACAGAAAAAAACTCAACGGATTCTCCACTGAACTTTTTCCTCAGCACTGATCAGTCTCCTTCCATTTAGACAACTGTCTTCCACAAAAGGCAAATTCTTCAGCAGTGGGGAAGAAATAAAATGCAAAAGGGACAATAGACGTATCAACACAACTTTGGTCTACTTAGTTTGCCTCAATCCATGCCAGGTATCCTACAGTATCTTATGTCCTGCTTGCAGTAGCTACCTCTTGCCTGGTGTCACCTTGGGACGTGGGTGATAGGCACAGTTAGAAAAGCAATGGGGTGGGGGCTGATGGAGCAATGCACTAATTAGACTCCTCCACAAACACTCTTCTTGTTTCAAAATTATGAAGGAGAAATTCAGGTTTTGGGAAATGCCATTTCCATCACTGTTTCCAGTCACTAAATGCATGCTGCATACATATACAGTAAAAACAAACTACTTCCATTGCACCGGTAACTTGCTTTTCTTTTGTTTTCTCTTTTTCTGTCTAGGACAGAGGAATACATTTATCTGGCCCTTTTAAATACTGAAAATATGAAAACAGTAATAACTGAATGATCATTTTGCAATAAGATTTAAAAAATAAGTAGAAATTATGCACTTGGAAAATGTGACAGTACATCTTCTAGGAATAGTCCTGAGGCTAGGCTGTGTGATCCAAAAAGGATGAGATTCACACAGTTCTGTAACTGCTTGATACATCTGCCTCTCTCTAAGACCCAGTAATAACAATAGCCTTGTGAGGGGAAAAAAAATCACTGTTAATTAACACTGGTCTACTTTGAATCTAAACTACACAATTAAACTAAAAATATTTACCACCTTTTTAAAGAGCAGAGAAAATATGTTGAGGGGAAGTATTAGCCAAAAAGGCCTGTAAAGACTGCAGTTTTCCTTGTGGTTTTCTGAAAAGAAGAGAGGATAGGTCTCAAATCATGGCATGATGATGTGCTGCAAATAGCTCACATTTCTCTAGCAATGAAACCCCTCATCCCCCTCTTCCATTAGATCCCATGCCTGGGAGCTTTACCCCATACCTGCAGTGGTGGTCATGTAGGATTGTCTGGGTAGGAGAAAGGACTTCTGTTTGGAAGGTGGGTGATCCCAGGAACTGCCTGTTGGCAACTCTCTACCCTTGACGTTATTCAGGCAGTTTATAAAATAACATTCTACTACCAGAACGAAACGTGCGTGCGAACTCTTCTAAAGTGCAAAAACATACATTGGATCTGTAAAGCTTGATGGCAAAGAACAAGTATTTCCAACACCCAAGAAATGCCACGTTGATGAAGTCCTACCTGATCTGATTTTCATATGATCACATTTTTAAAGCGTGGTGAGTTTGGAGAAAGACATTTCCAACAACATACAAGAAAATTAGATGATTATCTTAGAAGTACCACAGTGAAATCAAAGGACTTGGCAACGATAAACCAAAATATTTTCTCTTGGGAACTAAATACACCCACAAGAAAGAAAGCAAAGGAGTTCTCAATTACTTAAATGGATAAAAACTGTGAACATGAAATGCTTATCACTTTGGAAAAAAAAAAATTGAATATAGTTAATTTCCAAGATAATTCTAACTCAAGAGTTTTTACAGACCTGGGATTTGTCATCATCATCACGACTTTTTACCCATACCTAAAGCACGGTGTAGGTTACACAGTGTTTTAAGAAAAATAAAGACAATGTCTTGCTTCCACCAACATGGATGGCAAAACTCCTTTTGCCTCAGTGGGACTAAGATTTCAACCCACTGAGAATTAAACAAAATTACACATTATCACAGTTTCCTGCAAACTGGAAATTCTGAGTTTCAAAGGGCTCTAAGCAGGTCGTGTTATAAGACACAAAAAGTACTGTCCAAAACCAAAAAAAAAAATTAGCAGAAGTAGAAACAGGGAGGGAACCAATAATGGATAGGATTTAATGCACAATTAGAGGCCAGGGAAAGAATCCCTAAAGCTTTCTCCTACTATGAAAGGCTTGCCAGACATGTGTGAAAAACTTGCTAAAACATGTGTGTTGAATTACCTTGGTGGCCTGTGACTTTCCCAACAACCATTCACAATTAGCTGGGATCCAGTAAAACAGAAATCAAGTTTTGTACGCAGCATTAGTCCAATAGAATGG
This sequence comes from Eurypyga helias, assembly GCF_000690775.1. NCBI lineage: Eukaryota > Metazoa > Chordata > Aves > Eurypygiformes > Eurypygidae > Eurypyga > Eurypyga helias. The sequence continues at coordinate 4,217 of NW_010260258.1, forward strand.
GGCACTTACTCTAAAACCATCTGTATTTTGGTTTCTGCCCTAGAAGATGTCAAATTTTTCCAGTTTATGGAACTCAACTCCATGGGGTGTCTACTTCATGGTCTTCATCTTCTCAAAAGATTAGCAACTGAAAGGTAAATGTTTAAAACTATTCTTCCTTCTGTTGGGCTGGATCCTACTTTGAATCACTTGACCTTGCTCTAGAATTAGCCCTGTATTCCCTACAACGTACTGTGACCGGTCAGCAGACTGGTCAGCTCCTTGCGGCTTTCTATCTGAAGTGCTACAGCATTTCTCAAAAAGAAGCTGTGGCATTAAAGCAGTTTGGTTTCCTTTGCATATTTGCACCCTAATCCTTCCTCCCAAGGAAGGACTCCTCTACTCCCCCTGACACCCACAGTTGCTGTGCAAGAGTCAGGGTGCAACAGTCTGGGTCTGTGCAGGTGCCTACTTGAGGCAAGCCTGTCCCAGACTGTCCCTCCAGTCAAATTTGCCCCTTGAATGGCTGCCTTGATGCATGGGTGATCCTCTTTTCACCCATAAAGTTGTAACTAGTATCCCATACACAACTCTATTTTAACAACCAAAAAGAATCAGGGAGAAAATTTTGTTTGGCTTGTAAATTGCAAATTCGTTATGAGGAGAGGGGAGAAGAAATATTATAACTGTCAGTGTCTTTTTTTTTTTTAAGGATCTGGCATTGAAAAAAGAGGAAAAAGGAAAATAAAAGGTAACAGGAAAGCAAATAGGAACAGGAGAGGGAAGTAAGAAATTCTCACTTGGCTTCAAAGTAACCAAGATTTATGTATTCTTTACGTGTTAAAATTTCATAGCTTGTCAGTTCTTAGGTTCAAAAAAGGACATTACTGGTAACGGCACTGTTGTCACTTAGCAACTGTAACTGTTGGATTTCTCTTTAATAATCTCATTTTGGTTTTGAAAATAACACCACAGATGTGAACTTCAGTCCTGCAAAGACTTATGTATGTATTTATCTTTACACAATTAACACTACATTCTCACTGACTTCAGTAAGGACTACATAAAATGTATGAATTTATAAACATGGTTCTGCATGCATGGCACTTCATATTTTTTTTTTTCTGAGAATTTTCATTCTAAGTGTAACTGAGCTTCGCTTTATGCCTCCACATACCATAGACACAACTGCTTGAAGCCACTGGTTTGCACGTTCAATGTAGGTCAGTCAACTGTGAGATTTACCAGTGTAATCAGACATTCAGAATTTTAGGAGACCTAAACAGCAGGTGAAAAAACACAGGCAATTTTCAGAAAACCTGGAATTCCCTGTCTCATGTGGAAAACAGTCTTCAACAGAATTTTTTTAGACATGACACCGATAATGAGGTTACAAGAATATAGAAAAATGCCATTTAAAAAACAGTGCTGTAGAGATAGATTGGCCTTCCTACCCTGAGCTGCTGACACTACTGTTAGTGCCAGTACCTCATAAGGAATTACTCACCGTATCAACCCACTTTGCCAGCTAGCCACAGGTATTTAAGATGACCAGGTGATTTAACACCCTAGCACTCAGGCACAGGGCTTGTTCCCCTCCAAGGCCAAGATACAGTTCCAGCCTTGCACAGATCTCTTACCATATGCAAGATTTCCATCACAGTTGCATGAAACAGTACTTATTCATGGGCAATTCAGTTATTTGCCAAAGAATGTGGTTTGGGGACAGCTGAAGCCGTTTACTAGTTCAGGACAAACTTACTGAGTAGTTTTGGCCTGAACAAAAATAACAGCAGGCTTTGAAATCATTGGACATTCCCTCAAACAGATATTTTAAGTGGTTTCAACGTTTTGTTTTCAGTGCACTTGTCATGAAAGCAAAGGAAAGAAAGATCATGATTCTCGGTGTTTTCAAGGAGGGAAAGCCCCTCCTCCTTTCTCCACAGTAGCCCAGCACATGCCCAGACGCAGCACTCAAACCACCTCCATCCCTCGACAGCAGGACTTGCCACCTGCCAAGACAGCAGCTTCATCGTTCAGCCACTCACTCCACAACTCAGCCTCACGCTTGCTCTTTCATTGTCCTGCGCAATGTGGGACAGAAGCAATTACAAGCAACTGAACCATGATACAACACTCGGTCAGATTCTTTCCTGGTCTAAGACCTTCAGTCATAAACTCCACCCGGGACCTACACAATGGCAGCCCAAGACCTGGGGGTTGGGGAAACTTTATTTGCCATTGGACTACAAATAACACACAAGAATAATGTTATAAAAGAACGCATGTCTCCCAAAGTTTTGTTTGTGGAGGCTCTGTTCAAGCCAAGCGTATGCAGAACCGAAGCTGTGTATCTGCCAACATTGCAAGTATGATCCAAGCAAGTCTATCGAGATATTGCCAGCCACACAGCTCTCTCCATGAGGAAAGAATTTGGAATTTATTATTTGACACAGAACCATATAATTGCAGCATCAAAAATTATAGTAAATGGTTCTAATCAACTGCCAAGAAGTGGGACATTTTTCTGGCTTGAGCTTCTAATAGAAAAATAAAAAATGCCAAAGTTATAGCAAGTCTTATGTTACTAAGCTGTCATTCTAGAAATCATCCTTTGAAACAAAATTGAAGTGGATAACGAATAAAATGATACATGTTAGTTCAAGTAAGGTTGGAAAACAAGTAGACTGCTTTTGTAAGATTCCTGTATCAAACAACCAAACTTTGTGCACCATTAATAGCCAGATTCATACATGGTAATTTATGTTATTAATTTTAAAGACTCTACAAAAGAAGTCAAAACAGTTGACTCTTCAATTACAATGATGATTTTAGTGTGCCTAGCTCTTAAATGCCTGTCAAAGGAAGAAGAGTCAAGGGAGCATATGTGCCCTTTGCACTTCCTGCCCTCTCTTTATTTTGCATTATTTGAGTTTTATCACCTTGTGCCTATTTCTTGAGTCTGGGAGGTTTTGGTCCAGGTCTGACAACTTCCACTTCCACAATACCAGTCTGTATTCACAAAGAAGGTTATCTGCACAGAGTTAAGAAACAGAAGTCACACCAGCTTCTTATGTGTGAGCAGTTGGGTAGATCCCTTACCTACATAGCCGTAAGACTATTGAAACATTCCACGCAAATGCTCTCGCAGCACAAGCAGCTGACCAATGATATCAAAGAAGCAGACTGAAAGTGAAGGAAACTTGTGGTTTCTTTATGACTCTGAGATTAATTCTTTCATCAGATTAACCACTTCTGAAAGCATCCGGCATGTCTAACATACTCGAGGGACAGCCAGGATCTATTCTAAGGCCATGCATGCAGAGTCTGACTCAGGAAAACATCCTTATGCAGGAAGGACAGTTAATTTTAGGTTTCACTTTAACCACATGCTTAAATTGCATTAAAATTGGTGAACTTATGCTCATCCTCAAAGTTAAGCATGTACTTTGGCAATTTTCTGAACCAAGATCAGTAGGCAAAAGCAGGTAGAAAGCAGGTAGCAGTAGATTGCTACTGGTAAATGCAGAAACTAGAGGGGGGAAAAATACCCCAAACTCAAATTTGGAGCTAACAGAATGTCAATTATTATTAACAAAACTTCTAGAAAACTAGAAAGAAAACCGAAGTGAATAGGACTAGAAAGAAAGTGGTCTCCTACTCAAAGTCATGAACATCATTCCTGTATTCAGCGTTAAAAGAACAGCAGAAAGAGATACACCGTGCTGCTACAAGGTGATTCATGGGAGATATCTGTTCACACCCATAAATCACCTGTGTCTTGTTGCCTCTTTCACCTCTGAGCAGAGATAAAAGGGCCATCAAGCTATGGGCTGAGTCCTAAACTGTTCTGAGACTGGCACCTCTGACACTGGGGTGTATCTTGAGGCATCAGCATCTCTCCAGGTCCGGACATGGGACAGTTGCAACTGGGGGCCTTGATAAAAGAAAACTACATTTCCACTTCATAAAAGCCAGGCTTATAAATGAAAACATTTTGCTGGAAAATACTCAAATCTGACACAGGATTGGAGACCCTTCAACACTTACAAAACAGCAAATCAGGTAATCAAGTGCATGCCAGAAGAAAAACAGCTTTGCTAAACCCCAAGTGTATCAGATGTGGTGACCAATGGTAGAGTCAAAAACTCAGAGAACCCTTCAGGTAAGTGAAAAGAATCATAAAAAGTTTTCTGGATATGAAAACAGTCACTGGATATGCAGTATGTTATTTTGGCATCATAAGGAAATAGCTTATCATTTTAGGAAATCATTGCTTATTTGACAAAGCTGATTATGCTAAAGCACAACACTACTTCTTGAGAAGAAAAGTTCCTATTTGAAATCTTTTTAGCTAAGTGTGACTGTATGTAACTGATCAGGACCCTGTACTGCCTATGTGTGAAAGCAGCTGACAGACCCAGAACTGAGCATTGCCATTTAGTTCTAGATTCAGCCTCTTCAGTCCAATCAGGAGTGGTGCTCCACAAGCAAGATGTCTATCCAGACATTCATGGGGAGAAAACCGATGCAACCTGGAAACCGAGGCAGAACCACTAAACTCTCCAGCTGAAACTATTTTGCTGCAGCTCCCTGAAGGAGGCTGCTGCCCCTTGGTTCCATCCCACTGGTGGGGATTTCAGAAAAGGCACCACAGGCTAAGGGTGGGAGAAGGGCACGCTTAGCAGAAAGATTGGCCACTACTTTGTCTTTCAGAGCAGCAGAGCCATTCTGAGGGGAACAATATTAGTTAATAATTCCATTAGCAGTTTTCACACCCTCTGTGGACAGAGGAGTAGATGTTGTCTTTTAAGAGAAAGCAAACTGCTGTCAACTTACACCTTGAAGAATTTTATTAACTCCTGAGGGGGTCAGAATTGCCCAGCAGCTTTTTGGAAGTGCAGCACAATGTAACATGTGATGCAAAATGAATAGGATAAATGTTGTTAGAATGTTGTTTCCTTAACCAAATTTATCAGAATTGCTTTAAATCATTCTTATGTCTCCAAAATTATGGAAAGCTTGTTGAGGAAAAACAGTAATGTTGTGGGAACGAAGAAGAGTAGACTCTGTTTCTAAAATGTGTGTAGCAAAGACTTGTTTTCTGTTATAAAATAATCTTTGCATTATCAGCAGAGAGCCAGGCTGTCTCAGGTCATTTATGGTGCACCAGACATGCACAGGACAAAAAAGAAAAATTAAAAAAAAACACCTTCCCTAAAGGGGTCACTGAAGACTTCTTTTGCTGTAGAAGACACTTTGGGTTGCAGAGAATCAGTGTCCACCCCAGACAGCACGAGAATAAAACCTAAGAGACCACTTTGAGCTGTTAGGGATGTCTCTGTCTTGCTCCACACACACCTGAAACTGAGGCTGCCCAGGTGAGCAGGAAAGCAATATTTTTTTCCTCCACCAGCTCTGCATAGTAGTTACTGAGCCTATGTCTTTTGGTGAAATTTCTGATGGCTTTGGAGCAAGCCTAATCTAATAATAAGCAGCCTAATATCACACAAGCTGTTGGTCTCCTTATGGGACTCAACTTTCATTAACATCAGCCGCTGGGGAGGATGTTACACATTATTCTCGGCTTCAGTGGCTTCCCAGAGCTCTGCTTCATGGAATAATGAAGTGCAAAGACATTTGCCAGGATAAGATGACACCATTTTTTATCAAGTGAAATCAATACAGAAAATAACTTTTAAGAAATGATCAGGCTCATTCTTCTCCACATCATCAGGAAAATGTCTGCAGTTTGCCAACTGTGAAGAGATGCAATTAGCTGAGGGAGAGAAGTATTACCAAGTTTTGAAGAAGTGCAATAAAGACCAAGTTCCCAAGAGTAAACAGCACCCAGCAGTCTCCTCTAGCAAAGAATGGAAATTGGTGGTTAGCAAGCCACTTGGGGAAGTGATTATGGAAATGACTAAAATTTATTTAAAAGGATCTGCTAATGGGAAAGCATATTTCTGTGCTGGCAGAAGGATATCATCATTTGTGAAAAAGTTAGGGCAAACTTAATGGAGGAGAGTCGAGAGTAAATATTTTGAAGAAAACAGTGTTTGGAGGAGGTAGTTTTTTGTATTGCAATCTCCATTTCATTCAACCTCCAGGAAAGGTCATTGATTTAATCAAAAGCTTTTTTCCTTTGGTTAGACTCCCAAATGTACATACCATCAAGATCTGGTGCACAGAAATAATTTGAAGCAAATCTTCTAAAAAAGGTTTTGAAGATGCTTGCCAGTAGAACATTGTGCCTCACAGCTATAATATCAGCAAAAGCCATTCAATTTAAATTAATATATTTGGCCAGACAGCTATATTAAAATTCTTGTTGTTTTTTCTGTTATAATGGTAGCCTGTGGTATGACTAGCCCTCTTCAAAAATCTGTATAGTTATTGCCTTTCTCTTGCCTAGGGTGCATCATATGTTTTTGATTTTGATGAGCTGCATTGCACTACCTCATTAAAACAAACACTTATGCAAAACAAAAGGCTGCGTATCACAGCGCAGGGTATGTAAGCCAGCTTTGAAGACTGCAGTGTTTCAAAAGCGTGTTTCAAAGGAGAACTTCCGCCGACTCAGCTCCACTTGTGTTTAACATTTGTGGATGATGACACATTCGGTACTTTCTTAGCCCCTGCAAACAAGGAGGTTTCAAAAGTGATGCTAGCTGCTGCTGTAAAGCATGCCAGTGTGGTGCTCCCTGGCTGGTGGCAGGGCCAGGTAGGACTTTCTCCCCACATGTACGCCTTCTCGCAGCCAGGGAGAGCAGCAGCCGGACCCCCGGATGGCTGGGTGCGCAGAACTGGCACTGCTGGACAGCTCCACTTCTCCATGGCCACCAGCCTAAGGACAACCCTTCCTGATACCCAAAGGCCTTGCCACCATCTGCAGATGTCTCATCTTTCACTGGGACACTGTGTCCCGAGCACCTTCTGGGGGAATCAGCAGGACAGTATTCCTCAGGACTAGCTTTTCTGGTTAAGTTTCAGTGACTGCTTTCAGCTGACATTATTTTTTGCCTTTAAAAATGGCTGGTTCCATCCCACTGGAAAGGAGAGCTCATGTAAAAGGAACTTCGCATAAATAGCTTGAATGCAGACATTACAGATGTCTAAAGTTAGGTGAGATGAAGCCTACCAAAGAAAAAAAAAGGCTGACATATGTGACTTTTCTGTGTATACATTTTTTGGTGGCTTGTTTAAAAAAACTCAAGTACCAAGGTTGATGTGTTTCATCCAAATCTTTCAAGCTGTTTATAAGACAAATTACATCATCGCTACTACTAGCAAAACAAAGTTTATATCAGCTAGATTTTGGAGGGTCATCAAGATGGTTTAGAATCTCAGCGATTATCGCGGTTTTGTATAACATATTCCTTATGCTAATGCTTTTTCATTATGTGTCCAAATACTGAGATTAATGCAGGCATAGATGCAAATATTTGTGTAGTTTAAAGATGTTCACTGTTTGGCATTTTTGATGCTCTACAAACTCATTTTTAATCACTTATTTTTGAGAGTAAATAACCACTGCTAGTAAAAAATTCAGC
>NW_010260258.1:11779-73996 GCF_000690775.1 Eurypyga helias
GCCTTTAAAATGTAGCACCATTAGTGAGTGTAATTGTAACTCAGTACAGGAAAGGAATTACCAGTCTGTTGTGTGACATCATCCTTCTGAAATAGCTTTTGCTAACCCACATATTCTACAGTTCTAAAAATTTACACAGTTTTAGTTTTCCATTGACACATTTTGAAGTTATTGGGATAAAATTATGACAAGACCGTGGTGCTTTGGAAGCTAAGGATACAAGTGTCTTTCCACTGTGCCTTTATTTGTGGAAGTTCTGTACTGAAGGATGACTTCAGTGAAAGGTAATTGAGCGCTGCCAGATTTGTTTCTGGCCCTGTAGCTTAGACAGTTTTGATCATTCATTCAGAAAATGTATCAGAAATGCAGGGAGTGGGCTGGTGATACAGTTGAGGCATAGCTTTGTAATCCAAAGTAGTGAATTCGTAGCTTGTGAATAAGTCACAGCCTGAATGTATTGATACAATGTATAGAAAATAACTTTATGTTCATGGACAACCACAAAAAACACTATTTAAACTTGACTAGTTTGTTGTAATATACACAAACACCCTTATGAAGAACCCTACTCACCAGTTTTATTTCTCATTCCCCTCTGGATGGCTCTGTCTCTTGTTTTTAAGATCTTAAACAGCCATTTCTTTTCAACATACTAATTATGCTTAAAAGGGAGTATTTTATTTTCTTTTACCGAGCTAGCAACTTGACTTCAAAAAATACATGCTATTATCAAGCATTAAACTCCACCAAAATCAAATGGCAGAAAGTGATACAGTTTATAACCAATAAAAGTATATACATATAGCTAAAAAAAAAAGGTAAGGGTTAAATCCTGTCTCCATTGAAGCCAGGGGAGTTTTGTCACTGTCTTCCTTAGAGCCTGCACTTCATCCCAGCTACTCATAACACTCTTCATATTTGATAGGGAACAATTTAAAGTGATAAATAGCAGCCAAAATTCACGTCTGTGTGAGGGGAGGAAGATTTAAAAACAGTCTCAGGGTTGAAAGTAAACTACTTCTGGCAGTTTTGAAATTTTTGGCCTACCAGGCTAATTCTGAGTTTAAGCAGGGGATACATTTCTGCTTATGATAGCTATCTGAAAGCTCTAGGCCAGTCAGACTGGCTCCCTCTGAAGACAGTAGAGTCCCTGTGCTTCCTCTGGAGTCATCTTCTAACATGTTGTGCTCAGGCTTCCCAGATGTAAAATAAAATAATTAAAAAAAAGTCAAAAGATGGAGGCCATCAGCTCACATAACTTCATTTTCAGAGTGCAAGTTGGTTAATTCTATTTTTATGCCTGTATATTGGTTTAAGACAGTTTTAGATTGAAAAAATGCCCCCAAAATGCCTTACACTACTCTGAAGAAAAATTTACACCAGAAAATAGGAGCTTTTTCCTCATTTCATATAGGTAGAAACTTTACAGTGAAGTCCTCAACCTGGAGCCACCTCCACAATGACTTGTATCTCTGTTCATGTAGAACTGGCTGCAAAATTTCATCCTTCAGGCTCTGCACCCGTTGATGCAGATCATTTCCACAAGGTGCACTGAGAATGGTTAAATCCAACCTTCTGGTACCATAAACCTTGCATGAGAGGGTGGTTCAATCTCAGAGAGGGAACGCATTTTCCCTGCACCCTGCCTTGCTCTCCACCACATCCTAAGCTTTCCTGTGACTTGATCAATGTTCTGGGGAGGGTAAGATAGGTGTTCAAATGCCCTCATGTTAAAGAAGGGCGAGCAACCCAGGTCTACCATGAGAATAATTTTCCTACTCTCACATGATATGAGAGAGAAGCTGTTTAAAGTTAGGCAACTTCTCCCAGAAGAACTACATTGTTTAGACCATCCTTGGACCAGTCCTCTGTGCTGGAGCAGGGCAGCCATTCGCCAGCATCACTGCTTCCCTGCCCTTCTGCAATAGGATTGTTACATGACCAGCTCTACATCTTCACATCAGCTCTTTGCACCCAAGAGGGCGGCCTTTGGTGGTAAAAGTGTTCAGCCAGAGGCTGCCTTGTGATGGCTGCCCTGGGCTGTGGCCACACTGTGGGCCTGTGCCACACCGGTACTGATCTCCCCTGTGGGTCTGCAGAGGGGATGCATACAAAGGGCACACTTGACCAGCTCTCCTGCACCTTACCTAGGGCAGGCGCAGGTTTGGCAGCCTCTCTGCTCTGCTTTTTGTCATTCTGTGGTTGCATCCCAGAAGTATGAAGATTAGCCAGTGTGCAGGAAAGCTGACTGGAAGTGTAACAGATGTGACTGTCTTCTCCTGTGAAATGTTACCATACTTAAGACTTGTGAAGTTATTTTACATCTTATTTCCTTGATAGGTTTCCCAGGTAGGCCTTCTACATTACTTCAATTTTATCCCATTCAAAGAGCAGAACTTCTCAAAGCAGAGAAGCATAACATTTTCTATTGCCTTCCTGAGAATGTTTGGTGATATGTTGCTAAAAAATGGCAGTATTCATATACTCAGTCCCTTCTAAATGATTTATCATTTTTTGCTTCTTAAAAAAACAAACTAAAGGTGTATCTTAGTGAGTTTTGCTGTCAAAAGTAAATGTACAGATTGGATACAGAAACATTTTAATGCTTCAGAGTAATTCAGCCAACAGACTATTTGAAAATGGATTGCTCATTTGCTACCTGAAAATGAAAATCATTCAAAATGAATGTTGTCTTAAATGAAAGTTATACAAGAACAGACCCCTTTATCTCTTTCTTTTAAGCACCTCTCCTTATTTAAAAAAAACCAAACAAAATCATCACAAACATTTTTCATACTCCTGTCAGCGTAGTATTTCAGGAAACTCCCTCACAATTTTTCTGTAGAGGAGGGAGGAAGATGATGTACAGTAGGGTATAGCTATATGTGTGAAGCTGATCCTTCTCTCCCACATCCAAGTCAATTTCTAGCCAAAATTGTTCACCTGTCACAGAGGAAATAATGTTCTTAAGTTATAGCCACATATAGAGCAAGACAGATAGAAGAGATGCTACCTCCTATCAAGCCTGTCAGATGTCTGGCTCTAGAAAGACTTTTCCTGTGCTTGCCATGCCAAAACCAGTAATATTAACGGTGCTGCTGTTACAGCCAGCATTTCCAAAACTGCCTTCTCATTAAAGTCTACCTCATTCAAAACAATATAAATATTTTATATCTAAACCACATGAAAGCATGTAACAGTGAGGCTGGGCATTATCTGAACCTCACACAGCAGAAAGACAGCCTGGTTTGCTCATCAAGATCACCAGCAGTATCTAGTAAAGCATCTGAAATCACAAGTCTACCATCCAGTTTCCTGGAAAAAATACTGTCAGCCACATGCTCTCCTCCACACAACTCCACCCATAACATCATGGCCCTCATTTTTGTCGTATTTTCAGGACACACTCTCAGAAAAGCCCAGCTGATGCCATGGGAAGTCCTGCATCACCAGATCCCAGGGTTCATATTAAACCTGTCTTGGAGAGCCTCTAGTTAAGGCATTTACTTACAAGATCATGAAAATTTGCACATCTTAATGACAAAAAGCATTATTTTGGAGCTGCTGTTTCATTTCTTCAGTGTGAGATTTCTCTCTCAGGAAGAGCACTGCGTTTGCAAGGGCAACGCATGCTAGGCCAGATCCTATGGCTCAGACTCCAGCAAACACCCCACACATTTTAAAAAGTGCTTTTGACTGCATGAGAAGAGAGTTTCCTTTCAAAAGCTTTCACAGGGATAATCTCTAATTTTATTTGTCTTAAGCAATGGCAGAAAGCTATGATTTCTAGCCTTAGTTTACCTCAGGAATTTTACCGGGGGTTCGTTTGTTTTAACTTGCACATCCACCTTGCACCATTTTAGCTGTGTTACTTGAGTAACTTACCCTCATGACAGGTGCATGAAGTGGTAAAACACTGCAGTCACCTTTGTTGCTGATGAGGTGCCACCTCCTTGCTGCACAGCAGGAGGCTGAAGCAGAGGGAGGCCTCATGCCATGGGGATTGAGCAGGCCCCTAGCAGAGCTGCAGAATCTGTCTGAAGATCACCAGAGGCACCTAGGTCCTTACCTCCACCTGGTGTTGGCTCTAAGGAGAAGCCAAGGATAAAGGGGTTTTCCCTTCCCATCATCCTGAAATGATCAGGGTGCAGGGCTCTGGAAAAGGCCTGGGGAGATCAGTGACCACCAAGGGCGAGGACCAGGAACGGGCAGCTCAGGTGTCCCCTCCAGACAACATCAGATGCTTTCTCTGATAGCTGCTTCAAGATTTACAAACTGGGAAATCAGACAAAAGTGGGGTTTGTACAATCAAGGCTTCAGAGACTGAAAATTGCCCAGACAGGGTCAGTTTTGCCATGGTTAGAAATCACAGCCACTCTGCAGACACCAGTGAAGCCAAAATGTTAATTTACTCACACCAAGGACCCGGCCTCTCATGACCAACATCATCAAAAATATTGACATTTGGCAAAACGGTCCCAGTTTTTCAGAAGTGTTGCAGACTCCGGTTACCACTGAATGGTTGCCCCAGCACTGGCTTCATGTCAGTGATGAGTGAAGTGACTCCTATAAAAATAGTTTGAAAAGCACTCGGGGATTCCTTCACGATAAAAGCTGCAGTTACCCAGCATATGGTGCAAATAGCCTGGAATGCTGTGCCTCCTTGTCAGCAAAAGCTGAAATCTGCAAGAGGCACAGGGATCCTGGAATGATACCATCAGCTTGGGTGATAGTGTTGTACGTTTTAACCTAGTTTAAAAGAACCTCTTTCAGAGGCAGGGAAAGAATAAATATTAGCATGTATTTAAGTTTTAGGCAGAGTCAGGCAGGCACAAAGCCTTAATGCAAAATATTTCACCAAACTCCTAAAGATACGGGATTAAATATACTTTTAAAATTATGTGTAGTCCTGTAAGTGTTAGTGAAAGGAAAATTAACATACAAAACTGAGTTACAAAACTTTAAAAACTCACAATGCCATGGGGCTATGAACCACATTTGCCCTCCTACCTCCCCACAACAACCACTACAAAAAAGTTTTGTAATTTGTAAATCCAAATTGCTAATCTGAGTATCTCTGATACTTTTAGCTGGGTACACTACCCAAGATAGCATTTTGAAACATACCTGGTAGAACTTTTTTCCATTTGATCCATTTCTATAATGTTGGCATGTGATTTTTCATTTAAAAGTTTAAGGAGATTTTTCAAGACAGTGAATGCACCTTTCCACTACAGAATCAAGAAGCAGCAATGTATGCAAATCCTTTAGCAAGATTATCTTTACCTCAGCTGCCCAGAAGTTAGACACCTAGGCTGAAAGAATTGCCCAGGTTCCTTTGAAATCTATTTTAAAATGGGATTAAATACTCTGGATATGCCTCTGTTTCCATTACCTCTGAAGATCAGTTTAGCTTTCAGGCAAGCAAAGTTAGGTGAGATGAATCTTGACCCTAGTGACATAATGAAGACATGGTGTCTAAGTCAGAGGGGTTTTCATAGGCCTTACCTACAGGACATCAGGAAGACAGAAATGATGAGAGATTGTAAGGCACAACACACTTCCCACAAAATGGGTGGCACTGGGCAGCCAGTGCCAGCCGCACCACTTCCCTGATCTGAAGGAACTCAGAGATCACTGGGGCTTCACTGATGTGAGAACTGGACTTGGCATCCTCTGCACGCACGGATACTAATGGAAACTCTGAAAGAAGCATGTGGCAACTCCTTCATGTAGCATCCCCAGTAGAGATATATCTGGGAGCATGGAAGAGCTGAGGAAACTGTAAATAGGAATTGGGTCACCATATTACGATTTTAAATCCAACTCAGCTCGGGAACAAAGAGAAGTTGTCACCAGCAGACAGGTGGCTATTTAGTAGTGGTTTTAGTCCAGGTCCCAAAAAGCCTCAGGTTACACCCACGCATTGCTATTAACCTTGGCAGTCTCCTCTGGAAAGAAGAAGGCTTCCTAGAGGGACAGAGACCAAACTATTTTCTCGTCTTTCAAGTGGATAATCAAGGCCATGCCTGCAGGCACTAACATGACGGGAAGGACATGGCTTCCTCCTGATCAGTACTGTTCTTCTGGGCAAAAGGGGTCATCGGTCATCAGACATCTCCTTGGCCAAAGGAAAGTTATAGAGTAGATTTCTAACATGGAACTGAACGCCAGCTCTTGTGTATTTCTTTTTCATATTCCATTTCTCTGTTCCTGAAACTACTGAACTTCTCTCTCTTCTCCTGATCATGATCATTTTTGTACTGTAAGAGACAGTAAATGTAAGCCAGCTAAAAATATTTTATACAAGTATTTGAAAAGAATACACTGATACTGAAATACGTACCAAAACTGACAGCACTAAGAACGATTCTGCAGAGAAGCAGTAAGTACTAGGACACACATTAACCATGTATCCACCCCAGTCACCAGAGTCAGTCACAAGCACAGAGCACAGCAGCTACAGCAGCTGATTACAGTATTAATGACCATCACTGCCATCCATCAGCCACTGCACCACATGTACTTGTCTGGACCAGCCAGTGATCCAAGTGTACCAGGAGCTCAGGACTTTCTGCAGAATAACTTTTAAGAAAGTTATCGAACAGGAACATTTGTCACTGGATGTAGGTTCATATTTTGCCATAAATTAGAAACTGATAAGCAAAAAGCAGGGGAACAGAAGATTAATGCAGTGTGTCTCAAAACCACTATTCACTATATTTAATCACAGTGATAGTTATTCAATGGCACATATTTTTTTCCTACCTACATCAATTTCTCATACACATTTTCATATCACTTTGTCATAGCACGGTGCTTTCTACTTGGCTTGGTGAAACATTCCATATTTCCTTAAGCTTGTCTTGAACAACCTAAAAAAATACATGAATGCGTATATCATCTCCAACCTGATTGGGGTTTCACTTCCTGTTTTCCAGCTCATTACTAAATGTATTAAATAATGCCAGATTTAGGATGCAGTTTGAGACACCCTGCTGCTGATCTTGGGTGCCAGGCTGAAAACGGAATGTTTACTATTATTTTCTTATTTTCTTTTTTTCTGTCCATTTCTAATGGGTGACTCAATGTTACTTTTTCTCTTGACCAGAAAGCTTTCTTAAAAAATTAACCTGTTCTTCCAAAACCACTTTTTTTTTGTGCATTCTAGAAATTCTGGTACAACAAAGACTTCCAATTTTTCTTTGGAAAATACATCCTACTTTGTCTCTATCACTGATGTAGGAGGTGTATTTATAACCTCACCATTGTTTATTATTGCAACTAGTTAGGTGTTATTTTTGCCCTGCAGTAAGGCTCGGAGGTGCTTCACAGCACCGCTCTCATGTTTGTTTTTAAAAGTAAGTACAAAGACTGTCACTCCCAAGTTCTCCACTTCCCTTGAGTGCCTACATTTCTGCTGTGAGCAACTCAGGCACTTCATTCTTCACGCCTTTCACAACTCCTGGATTAATACCATCAGGTCTGGGTAACTTGTTGCTATTTAATTTATCAGTTTGTTCCAGCACCTCGTCTGTTGATCCTGGCAATGGAAGCAAAATGCTTTAAGGGCGCCTCTAGAGCAGATATCTAAAGCAAGTCACACACACTTCTCTAAAAAAATCCCCACTCCACCAGCCAGAATTACAGATTACAGCCTGGTTCATGGACACAAGCCACACCAAACCAAACGTGGAATTCAAATAACTCAGGTCTCTCTGCTGCGCAAGTACGGTACGGTGTCAGACCGCCTTAGAATCTGCAACAGATTTTTTTCTTTTTTTCCCCAAATGGTAAGCATTCATGTGCTTTATTCCACTCAAGTAGCTGCTCCCAGCTGCCTATGTGTGTGCACACAGGCGTATTGCAGCGGCTGCCCTGAGAGCAACGTGTTACAGCTACAGACGAACCTGACCCATGCTGCAGATGAACACGTGGTGACAAGATTACCGTCAGCATGTGGGCATCATCCCAAAAGCACCTACCTCAGATAAGATGCACATTAATTCCACCACAAAGCGTTGGGCTCGGTGCAGCAATTACGAAGCTCCTACCGCCCAAGCAGGCCAGCTGGCCACATGTGCCACCTCCTTGCCCAAAAAACACGTCAACAAGAGCAAACCTCTTGGAAGGAACCTCAGGAACCGGCTGTGCCTGGGCACCTCTCTGTTTACATGAAGACCGACCAAGAGCAGCCCCGAGACAGACAAACTGGGGATGGGGAGGGGGGATGCTGACCTGCCAGTGGCCCTCTTGCCCTTCTGCCCCCACCCTGGCATTATTAGGGCTTCAATGGGATCCATGTGTGAGGGACAGCGCTGGCCGGCCCACACGTGCGCTGCACTTCCCGCACTCTCAGCCCTGCTGGGGCTGGGGTTTTAAAGGAATGACAGCATTATATTTATATATCTGCTGCCAGAGGCCCGCAAAGGCTTTGCTAATTCTGGACACCTGCAAGTTCCGTGAAGCAGGCGGCCAGGCGGAACGGGGCAAGAGGTGGGTCCGGGGAGGAAGAGGGTCAGGAGGAGGGAAGAGCAGTGCCAGCCTCTGGGACACAAGCACCAGGAGCAGGGGGAACTGCTCTCTTCATTTGCTTTGGAGCGAACCTCACTAACCCCAAGGTTGGTTTGAGTTGTCCACGGGTGCGTGAACAGGTCCTGGCTTCCGCTGTGGGGGGCTGTGGGTCATCCCGGCAGAGGGGCAGAGTCCAGGCGCAACCCAGCGACCAACCCCCATGCCACACAAAACCTCTGGGTCTTGGCTGGCTTCCACCTTCAGCACATTAAGCCAAACAGAGCCAAACAAAGGTGGGGAAAGATCAAATCTGGGCTGAAGCAAACAAACAAAAATGCCTTCTTCAAAGCCCGCCTGATAGATTTAATATGACTGGGTTTTGGAGGCTATCTATCATTTTCATTTGGCATTAATATAAATCAAATAATCCCTTGATCCCAAGAAGGCACTGAGGAGACTCAGTCAAGCCTACAGAAGGGATGTGCTCCTTAACTTGGAAAGTTGGCAGATGATTTAATTCTGTTAGCAAATTTGACAGTGCCATAGGAATTTTCCAAAATCAAAGAGCCCTTTCATAGGCTTTTCTACCCAATACTCAATCCAGTGTCTAAGAATAACATTCAGCCCTCATTAATTAATGATATCAGTCCGAATAAGGTCATATTGCCTCAGAGACTTTGCCGGGATGGATGAATCACACCCCGCTGGCTCCAAGGCTCTCACTCTGACAAACTGCAGTGTGCGATGACGGGCTGCTTCGCCTGGAAAGCTCTCGCCCACGGAGCCCCGGCAGCTCTCAGCCCAGCCCCATCCGAGATGTGCGCTCAGCGCCAAGGGCAGACTGCAAGGTTCATGGGTGTCTGAGATAACACTTGGCTCCTCGAGGCCCCACAGGGCAGGGGCAGATGGTCACAGAAGCCTTCTTCCCCTCTCCCAGAGCGAGAGGGGATGCTGAACCCTAGCAGTGCAGCTGCCGAGCAGGGTGAGGTAGCGAGCCAACAGCATCACGCCAGCGTGCCTCTGCCGTGGGCTGCACCAAAGCTGGCTTGTCCTCTGCTAGTTTGGTTATCTCTGCTGGGCATTAAAGCTACACCCTGGCTCTATCAGAAAGGAAAATAGGATTTTTTTCACTGTGGTTACATGGTGCTGGACTTCCCCATGTACTCTGTGTAATGGAAGCAAGGACAAAGTGCAGAGGTCCACTAACTTTTGAGATTCATAGCAGAGTCAAGAGCATATCCAACAGTGAAATGCCACAAAGAAATCTACATCAGCGAGTCTGGCTTTTAGCGAAACTACAAACTGAGATTTCTCACAAGACCTAGTCAGCTGATACTGTTCCAATGTGGGAAAAGATACACCAGCTGTCTCTATAAATTTACAATTTTACTGAAGCTATAATTATGTATGAGAACACCCAGACTGCTTCCAAAGTGCACGGTACTAATATTGATATAAAATTGCCTTGTTGCTGTTTGCAGCATTATCCCAAATCCACTCTTCAAGTTTTCACGTACCCGCATTCTGCTTGCTGTAATAGCTGAAAGCAGTGACTCCTTATCAGTTATGAATATGAGGTTTAGTAACATTTGCATATCACCATCTTTTTACGTAAATGTTGCATTCCAGAGGCCTCATGAAAAATTTACAGGCAACAACAACAACCGCACTGTTTAACGCATTCAAATAAATGTTTATTCACAGATGCTCTCCCTTGCCCCTTGTGATGACCACGGCTAGTCAGGCACGCACATCGTCTTCTCCCACCGCACCCCAGTTTCCCATCAGAACCCCTGATCCTGCCACGCGTGGACAAGATCAGCAGAGGGCTAAGCCGAGCTCAACGTAAACACGAGCTCAGCAGAAATACACATGCGGTGTTCATTGTGGGATCCCAGTCACAGAGGCAAAGTGTCAGGGAGACAAAGCTGGGACTTGTCTTCTGTGCAGTGTTTGTTTACATGCCGCACACGTTATGCCCGGTAACACAAAGCCATCAGTTTCAAGTTACAAATATACCATAAATGCTGTAAGTAATTTACGTTTCCACTGCGCCTAGGGAAGTAAATTTGGGATTTTTGAAAAACCTTATTTGATGCTGATGTATCCTGATTGCTACGAAAATATAGATGTTTTTATTATGCATAAGCACTGTTTTGATGTGATGGCCAAAGCTCTCAAAGGGTTTGATGCTGAGGGGTGGGGCCTTGAGAAAGTCCCATCAGACTTTGGGACCCCCTCCACAAACAATTTTCACTTCAGTAGGACTGGTTTGAGAACAATTTTAACGTGCTGTTAAAGGCATTTTGGCTGTAAAAGCGATTGACAAGTTTCACACAAGTATGCCTGTATTTGGCAGAGGCACTGCCGAATAAGCCTGCAAAAAGCATTAAATCTAGAATTTGTTATTTTACTACAGCATTCTGAAAAATTACACTAGTGATTGCACTTGAAAAATCTGGTAACGTTAATTTCACCACTGAAATATGATTTCTTTTAAAAGCCTTTTCCTTCGTGGTCCCTGCCATAGGATCCACCCCAACATCTGGATAACAGAATCCAGGCTGACAGACTAAGGCACATGTGGAGGAGTGTGTCTGCTACTTTGCTGCTTCTCAGGACAGACACATTGTCTCCATCTCTTTCTCTCTGTCCCCTCCTTCTCTTTTCCTTTTTTTTTTTTTCCTTTCCTTTAATAAGACTGCATGTCTTCCAGCTCTCTGCTGCAAATGTGACCAGTATGCGATATTGCCTTGCATCAACACAGAACGTCTGGCTTAGGTGATACCAAGTGGTTACTGCCCTGGCTTTGAATGCTTGCTAGGTTATTAGCCAGCACATCTGGCTCTCTCCCTAGGAGGGTGAGTTCTGCAGTGCCCCAGGAATTTCTTTCATACGCCACTTTTATTAGCTTTTCAAAAGAATACGGATTACCACTGGAAAGGAAGACTTAGGTCATTTGCAAGCATATTGGTCCCCAACCTGTTTACCATGTTTAAAAAGCAACAATAACCAAAACTCATTATTTGATTTTCAGAATTAATTTTTCCTCATTTTAGCAGAGTCCTGTTGTTCTGGCATTTGAAAGGTCTGCTTTACTGAAAAAAATGGCTGATGAGTCGTGATAGATATAATTAGGAAAACATTTCAGAAAGCCACAAAGATAACTTCATTTAGAAACAAAGCTCCCAAAACATTAATTTCTAATCCTACTTTTCCTGCGGACCACACTCCATCATACCAGGAGGGAAAAGAAAAGTGGTTTAGGCTTAATCAAAAGACAGAAACGCATGTGTAGCTCCAGAGAGCAAATTTATCTCCTTTGCCCACACATGGAAGTTATGCAGGACGTGAAGTTTGAATCCAAGAGTTATATCACTATAATTTCCCATCTGGACATCCCTATTTCAGTAATGTCAGAGTGGCCTTTTCTGGTTTTGTTTATGTCACTTCCGAAGCAGTTTAAAAAAACTTGACAAACTGCTTTTGTTTTCTTACGGAAAAAAAGATCCATGGTGGGTAGTTACAGAGTTAGCTCCCCAGGGCTTTTCTTCTACCTGCCCAGCAACATTCAACTCTCCTGCCCAAAGCTGTCCTGAAGAAAGCCTGGCAAAAAGCTGCCTGCCCACCTGCCTGCCTACCCACCTGGAACTCCACCTTCCCAGGAGGAACATTCCTCAGTGCATCACCCGGATTGATGACCACACCACCAGTGCAGCTAATATTCTCCACGCAGAGCTAACCAAGTGCAGAAAAAAAGTTTGCTGGACTTGCTAATCAATCTCTTTTGAAGCTGCGTGAGGCCAGATTTTCGGAAGCTGTCGGCACTCACCAGCTTCCATTGTTCCAAGTGGGAGTTGCTTGGCACTCACAGCATTTGAAGGGCCGGTATTTCATGTAGGTGTCTAAATGGGATCTCTGCTCTCCACTAACCTTTTGCAATTGCTTTTGGCTAGGCTGATTATCCAGAAATAACACATTTCAGAGAGGAACTTGTAAGCACTCACAGAAAGCGTATTTTGAAACTACTCATAAATAGCCCGTACTCCCCCAGCCAGGAAAGAGAAACAACATTCTGTGATTTCTCCAACCAAGGGGGACAGCCAGGCAAAAAGTTCAGAAACTTCAGTAAATTCATGCAATGAAAACAACAACAAAACAAAAATTCCTAATTATGTAAATGAAAACAGTGAATGTTTTCAAGAATGTCACAATCTTACTTAGAGATTTCTGCCAGACAGAACAAGAAGTCCATCAGATAAAATCCTGATTTCTTTACATCAATATCAAAACAAAAGGGATGTCTAGTCA
Organism: Eurypyga helias; assembly: GCF_000690775.1. Taxonomy (NCBI): domain Eukaryota; kingdom Metazoa; phylum Chordata; class Aves; order Eurypygiformes; family Eurypygidae; genus Eurypyga; species Eurypyga helias. The sequence goes on from NW_010260258.1 coordinate 24,605, forward strand.
AAACTCTAAGCCACAAATACTAGTATCAAATAAATTATAGCCAACAGAACATGAAGATTTTCTCACCTCCTCAGGTTGGAATCTTCTGAAAAGCCCACCTTGGCAGCATTAGACCTGGCATTTTTCAGTCAGCTTCAGTCTTAAAAATAACCACGACTCATTTGGTCCCCTAAAGTTCATGGAAATCCCTACAGGGTTTTTTTTTTGTGCTTGCCTATAAATTGCATTGTCGTCTTCTTAAGGCTTCCTGTTCTGCAAACAGAGGCACTAGCACAGAGATTCAACTGAGATTGTTTTCCCCTCTCTTCTGCTGCTTTTATTTAACACACACACACACACACACCCCCAAAAAAAAAAAGGAGAGAGAACTGGTAGAAGTTCCTTACAGGAGTTCGAAGAAGACATCTGCAGGCAATTTAACATGAGGGTTTGTTTCTGTGTCAGCTGGCAACCCCTGGATAACTGTGTCATGTAACTTATATGCTAAAACATGATGTAGGACAACCAGCGAGATGGGTAAATATGGCAGCACATCAGTTTTATTTGATTAAGATTTTTACTTTTTCAAAGGGAGCAGTCATACCATAAACTCTGAAAACAAATACAACCCTGCAGCCCAGAGAACATCCCACCCTGCTGCACCCCAACAGCACTGTTCTTCATCTAACCCACCTTCTTGTGCAGCCTTCGCCAGTCTCTTCCTTCCAGTGTAATCCGAAGAGCAACAGAAAGCAGGTTTTCTCAGATGAGGAGGGGGATTTCCCCATTCTTTTCAAGGGGAGCCATCCCTCACAGCAACCCTCTCCTGATTTGGTAAGAACCCAGCTTCTCCTCCTCCACAGGTGGCAGTAGCAGAGTGTGGAAGGGCTAATGCAAGCACGAGGCTGAGCCTGAAATTTGTGCCTTCGTTCACCACTTCATGCCCATTTTGAAAGACAGCTCAGGAACATGGACTGGTATCTGAAGGGAGCTCTGGAGATAACCCAGCTCACAAAGTTCCCCCACTCCAAGTGTTTAACTTCCTCCCAATTAGAAGTATCTGGTCAAGTGAGGAAGTGAGGAATGCTCATCCATTCTGGTTCCACTTCTGTTCTTGCATCAGATCTTATGTATTTTGACATTTATAGCCACGCATTTGAACTGAGGCACTGATTAGATTCAATTGTTACAATTACCTTCCTCCCGTTCCTCTTCGTGTGTATGCTTTGGTTTGAATTATTAGCAATTTAAAAATCAATCTTGCAGTTAAATGTTTAATGATATAATTGCTTCTGTTGCCTAAATTTGTTTAGTTTGTGCTGTATTAGCATGTAATAACTGAAAGTATATTTTCCTCTGTCTGAGTTAATAATGTCTCTGCGATGGCTCACGTGCCGTTAGTGATCTGGCTGCAGTTCCGAGACAACTCGGAAAGAACTGGAAAGATTTTCTGAAGCTGTAACTAAAGAGTAGGTGGCTTCCTTTAGCTTCTCTAACTGAATGAGTGTGAATTCTCAGTTGGCCTCCACTTCAAGTTTTAAACATTTTTTTGTTCATTCTGAGTTCATTTTGAGGGCCTCTTAGTGTAAATGTTGGACAGGGAAGATCAGCTATCCCAGACCTGGCCACGTGTGCCAGCTGGGTCCATGCCACGCAGCACGCTGTGCTGTGCAGCCCTTGTCCCTAAATCTTGGTGGTGAGGTTCTGCAGGAGGGCCCTACGGATCCCTGCCTGCTCACCTACACAGATTCCTTTTCAATATTGGAGGCTGGGAGGAAGGTGGCTTAGCCTCTCTCCTCCTGACCAGGCAACAAGGACTGTGCCCCGAGTGTCTTCAGACATCACCTGCGGTTCTGCTGTGCAAATCTCCGCCCTGTCCTGATGTCCAGGCTCAGGTTTGGGACATGGCTGCTCCTGCACAGCCTGCCATCTACTCCCTGCTTTCTGAAGGATTACTATGCTTGTGTAACATGACATCTTGATGTGATTATATTGCTTTTGGATTTGGAGCTAGTTTGTTTGGAAAGGCTTGGGTGTATCCCCAGTTCTGTGTTACATATTGAGGATATGCCATGTAAGATGGGATTCAGTCCATCTAATGAAAAGCCACCTACAAGTCCCTCCTGTGCTTAATATAACTACTCCAGAGACTCCGTGGAAACTTTGGAAAAACACAGTCACCTCCCAAGGACAATTCGCACCTCCCTAATTTAGGTCTCTCCCCATTCTCTAAAGAGGAGCCCCAGAAACTGTTTAAACTAAATACCAACCAAAAGCAGCTAAAGCTAGGTGAGCATCTTGTCCAGCATGTCCTCAAGCTCCCCCTGATCATTTGCCATTTTAAAGTTATCCTGTCTCACTCTATTTTTCCTCCCCGAAGGGCACAAATCACGTGCTACTGATCCCAAAGCCAGGCCGTGTGACAGAGCAGAAAACACAAAAGACACAAGTAAAAAGGGTTACATGTTCAGGAACAAACCTCCAGCTGCTACTCCCAGCTGTTCCCTCAGGGGCAGTGGCAACACCATTTGGTGCATGTTCAGATCTCTGATGCAGTGAGATTACCACTGATTTAAGCCAACATGCTGCAATATGCTCCCACTGACACCTATCCGAGAAGCACAGGCAGTGCTTAGCCCGAAGGTTGGCCGTGCTGAATACAGGATTTCTCATGTTTGCAGGATTCCTCACATGTTATTCACTGCCCTGACATCTGCCAGGTTTCTGAGTTCCTGGAAAATCTCTATATATGACCATGGCAGTATGGACAAATAATTATGTCAGCTCAACCTGGAAGGCTCACAGCACACCATAGATTTATCATCTACCTCCTTTTGAGAGCTACTTTGCTGAATTTGAAACAGCAGGTTACAGTGTCCTACCAAAATTTTGCTGCTCTTCAAGAAGGTGATAATGACTGCCAGCAAGTTTATCTTTGATCCAAGGTGATCACAGACAATATGAAATATGTAACGCACATGCCAAACAGTCCTTTCAGGCCTCAGAAGCAGAAGAAATCAATCCCTTTTGTGCCACAAAAAAACCAAACAAACAAAAAAAGGCCAACACCCACCCCACTGGAAGCAACAGAAGTACCAGCCTAGGGATGTAGGGGATGTAATACAGTAAAACTCACCCACATTAGTTGAGTTTAACCGTGTTGTAAATCTGGAGGGTAACATTAGGGTTTTGCATTTTATCAGGCAGCAAAAAGCTGTATTTCTGAGCAAGGGCTGGTAGCGAAGGGAGCACACTGTAGAGCCTGTTGGGTATAGGGTTCACTGGCAAGAGAAACATGGGAATTTAGGGGGGCACCAGCGGTCCTGCCATCCTTTCTGTTCGTCTAGCACAAAAAGGACAGGATGCACATTTTGAATAAAAAAACCCTCAAACTGCACCAAGAATACACCGATAATAAAGAACCAGTTTCTCTTTCTTATGAAACACACCTGGAAATACCTAAATACTGGCTAGTGGCTTGAGCCATAAAAGAAATATTTTTCACAGCAAGAATTTGAATTGGCTTGGGAAAGAACACTGAGCATGTCAAAACATCCTTCAGAACAACGGCCAAAGGCTTATGGCAAATGATAAAATGGCAAGCTGGTGGAAGGTATCTAATCAAACGCCCATAGCTGTTTGTGAGGTAATGTCTGTATTAATAATCTAAGGAAGGGGATTAAACAGCACATCAGAAAAAGATATTACACCCTAAAGTCAACTCTGGGACACCAACAGGACAGCTGAAATAGTCCAAAAGAGTCTTGAGAAGATTAGAACATGGGTAGGAAATAATGAAGTAAGATTTCAGCTTTAAGGAGGATGGTTGTCCATAAGAGCATGCAGTATAAGCTCCAAACGAAGCAGGGAGGCGAAGAGAGAGAAAGAGAGAGGAATGAGAGTGAGAAAGAGAAGAGATTACTTTTCTAGCATCATGTGCAGAGGAAACACATCACCAAGCCCAAGGGAAGCATCTTGCTTGCCTTGTCTGTAGGCTGCAGGAGCAAGAGGCCTTGCAATACGCCTTCCAGCTTTAGGAGGTGTTACCAGAAGGACATCACCGTGGTGATTCGCGACCAAGCAACAAGTGTAGCTGACAGCAGGGCCGGAGGCAGCTCCAGCAGTGGTGGTGGGGAAGGATGCCTGGCCCCCATTACCTGAAACAGACTGTGACCAGAACTAATGTGGACAGGCTGTGGGATGCTTGGCAACCTCCACTGAGCTCCCCTATAAATCTCCCTCTCTAAGAAGGTGAGGAGGAGAAAAAGCAGTGTGAAATTAAAGGCGTTTGGATCTGCAGAGAGCAGATTGCAAAGGCTGGTCAAAGAGGGGAGCAGGGTGGCTGCATATGTGGAATTGCTTCATGATAATGAGTTCTGGGGAATACTCTCAAGAGAAGTTAAAGATGATCCACTGCTTGGGATATTTGTGGCCAGATCAAGGTAAAATGCAAATCCAATGTACATTAAACCATAATCTCTGACTCACTGGGAGATAATCTCTACACATCTTCAGCATTTGCCCTGTGTACTTGTGTGAGGATAGTCCCAGGCAGGTGGTGTCTGTAACCACTTGTCAGGGACAGGGGAGACTGTCATTACAGCCTCTCCGAGTCCCAAGGCTGCCCAAGCTCCACGCTGGTGGAGCCCCCCGAGGCAGACTTTCTTGCACTCCTTCCCTTCAGTGCTGTCACATGCAGAAGGCATGGCCTTGGAGGCATGAAACATGGCATGGACACTTGGGCTTGGGGAGCTGCTGGCCCTGTCCACTGGGATGGCCAGGACCTAAGGAGGAGGAGATGCCTGCTTTGGCAGTGGGCTTGAGAGAGATTTACAGGCAGTAAAACAAGCCTGCAGCTTGGGACCCCTCCATCCCACTCCAGGCTCTAGAAGGGAAGAAAAGGAAGGGGAGGAATATTTTTTTTTCCCAGTTTCCCCAAAGCCTTTTTGTCCCCTTTTTGTCCTTTTCATAGTCTGTTTTTTTTGTTCTTCCCAACTTCTTCTCGTGGCTTCTCCTCACCCTCAGCTTGCCACCCTAGATCTAGTTTCCTGGCTTATCCATTTTATGATTTCTACCCATCAGCAGTAGAAATGTCCATACTTTTAACTGCCTGGCAGAGTGCAGAAATGAGATTTGAACACATCTGACTACACATAACAAAGGGCTAGTGTAAAGCATACATATCAGCCAGAGCATTGCAAATGCATTTGGTACTCTTTAGTTTGCTCTTTCCTGATAATGAAAAAGACATTTTTTGTTTAAAAATGGCCTCACTTAAGGAATTATCCATGCCATTAGTCCCCAGAACAATAGAGATTTAAGTCTCTAGACCATCCCCTATCAAAATAACATACTTTTCTTTGAACATGTCATTAACACTGTTTTCCATCTGGCTGTTGGCAGTAATCTTGGATTTGCTCTGAATTGCTGAAAGTTCATCAATTATAGTACACAGAAGCCATTATCTCTCTTTTCCTTTTGCAAGGAGGTATTTGCTCAGGCAGAGAGGAGGCAGAGTTCAAGAGAAAATAAAATAATTAAAAAAAAAAGTAAAAAGAATTTACTCCTGTAAACTATGGCAATCATTTAGTTACAATCCAGAATTCAAAACTTCTGCAAACTAAATCACAACTTCTGCATATAAGGAAATACAGTAGTGCTTCTGGCATTATTACAGGTAACTGCTGTATGCAGACAGAGGATGGAAATAACGCACCAGATTTTAAACCGGACACACTGGGGGCTCAGTGAACAAGCGCTGGTGCGGAGGAGTGTCACCCACATTCATGATAATCTCCGTTGCTTTATTTTATAAGAACCCAGAGTAAACCATGGCTATGATTCAAACAAGATTTAGCAACTGTGATCCAGCTAAGCATAATTAGTAGTAAGCATTGTGAAATTTGAACAGTGGTGTTGCTCTCAGTACAAAAGCAGAGGAAGAGCTTTTAAAGTTTTGCCAGAATAATGAATGAAGTACACAGTGAGGGGTAAGTAAATGGGATGGGACTTACAGCTACTCAGCAACAGCAGCTTTGGGGACTGCTGATACTGATGGTTTTTCACATCTGTCACTGAGGGACATTTGTAACCCACGAGTTGAGAGCCTGCATGCGGCAGTTATCCCAGAGCAGCTGTCAGGCAGCAAGTTTGCAGCCCAGATAACCCACAGTAGCTTGTTCACCTCCGTGCACTGGGGCTAAAGGCACCGTCTCTCAGCTAGAGGCCATTGCAGGCAATACACCCGTGGGCTTATCACCAATTTATACCTGTGGGAGGTTTGGCTCATTAACCAACATCTATCAGGAGCAGTTATTCCATATTTTCTGGAGGGGGTGGGAGTATGTTATCAAATTGACTCCAGTGGTGACATACTGTGATACAGTAGTATTACATACTCCATATGGATTGCCTACTCAACTATGCTGCAATGTGTCTGCCGTTAGCTTACTTCACATGTGACTTTGGGCAAAGCCCTTTGTATCTTTGGCTCAGATTTCCATGCTCTCACTCTTAGCTGGGCTGCCCAAATATCATTTTATAAGCAGTGAAAGAAGTGCTTTAGCAATGCAAAGAATCCACAAAGACTAGGCTCCTAGCTTAGTCAAGACCCTAAAAAGAGGAGGGAGGAAAAGCCTGGGTTTATCCTCCTTATCCTGGAGGATAATAGTAATTCTAGCCTCCTTCCCTTCTTGTTCGCCTTGCCTATTCAGGCAGAGACTGTATTGTGCATACAAAACTTCCAGCATAATGAAGTCTTGGATCCTATTTAGAGACTCTACAATTCCAGGAAAAAAAACAGATTATATCAGCCCCAGAATATGCTCCTTCATGAATAATACCAGTTTAAAAAAATCAGATTTAACCATAACAGAACAGATCAGGTACATTCAGCAGCATCTCTCCACTGCCACAGTTTGAAATCCAGCATATTCTTTGGCCAACAAAGGAACTCTGGGATCATGTTTTGTAGTACATCCAATGACAATATGGGATGATGTGCATGGAAATGCACATATGACACCTGATTCTTGAATGCTAAATTCAAGAGTAATTTTCAGAAACAGCTATGGAGTAATTCTTCTATTTCTTCTGAGAAACCAGCTTTTCCTTCATTGTAATATTAGGTACAGCTTCCAGATGTGGTAACATCAAATTGACAGATCCAGAGGCAACAACCTCTGGTTACATCCACAGAACAATGAAGTTGTACGGACACAGACCAGCTGAATTTGGGTCGAAGTGTTTGATGCCCTTTGAGAATTTTTATATAAAATGTCCTCTTTGGTTAAGCTATCCGGGATGTAAAGTGTCCCTGTTTTTCAACTTCTACAAGGCAAAAGGCAGCTATGCAATCCACACACACCTCTGTTCAGCTGCTGCCATTCACCTGTCTCTTCAGTCATCCCAGATCTCAAAATCAACATCAAGGAACAGAAAAGCAGGACCACCTAAATACACACAAACCAAATCTTCCACAGGCATGACTCAGCCTCGTTTTAATGAAAACTGTACCCATTTACCCCAGGTTAGACTCCAGTCCTGATAAATGCAGTAATTTTTTTTATCTACAAGCTGTACCCTGGACCCTTCCTCTCCCAGTGAGGTTCGAAGGAATAGCAATAAACATTTTTTTCTTGAGAATTGGTTCCACAAAATCCCCTCACAATGATGGCAGAAGCTAACTGAAGTCAAACAAGCATCTGATTTTTGCAAATGATGCTGCTGAAAACAGAATTTAACCCTTGAAAAAATGAAGTTTTATCAAATGGTCAGTATTCACAAAGCATACATTACTAAACAGTATTCACAAAGCATACATTACTAAAACCAAACTATGCAAATAAAGGTGGCATTTGCATAGTGATTCTGTGACTAGTTATAAGAACCAGAGCTTAATGAAGAGCAACAAAAAAATTACATTAAAACGTGTGTGTAAATTACAGTGAGTCTTGCCCATAGAAAGTGACAACCCAGCCACTGACTTCTTGAAAAACATCTCTAACCTTTCTTTTGGGTTTAATGAGATAGAACTCTTAAGTTGTTTTATTTAGTAAGAGTCTAAAAAATTAGAACCTTATGTACCTCCCGAATGACAAACTACCCAAAGCAGAACAGTTCAGACTGACAAACAAAGGATCAGTTTCCTGGTGAAAAGACCACTCAGCACATTCATGCGACACCTAGTTTAGAAGGACAGCAAAAATGGTGAGTTTTCTAGAAGTGACCCTTAGTGTACACAGAATAAGAGATGCATTTTTGCTGTGTTTGAAAACTACTATTGGTGACAAAAGGACCTTGATCCTCTGAACAATAGACAAAAGTCTTCCTGAATATTATGATTAACATAAAAAATTTTATGGCACCCAATTAAAAAGATAGCCCCTTTCAGTGGCATGGGCAGGGTAGAGAGGTGAGGACAGAGTTAGTTGCAGAAAGTCCTGTCTACAAACTCCTCTCCAGTTTGCAGACTCATTAGAGAAAACCTGTTCTGGAATAGTGAGGGAATACACAAACCTCGGTCTAAGTGTGAGCACCTTGTACCCAAGCCATTTCAGCTATCAAAAACTGCCCAAATGACTGTCCAAAACCAATTTCTTTATTCTAATTAGAGGTACTGGATAGCAAGAAATCATTTGTCTTGCTTTAAATCAAATAAACACTTGTTTTCTTAACAGTTTGCCACTAATCCAAACTAATGGTATTATTTTAAGCCTTTAGCAATAGCAAACCTCATTAAACTAGGGTGCTGATCCCACAGACCACTGGACACACTACTCAATGTGAATAGTCTTGCTTATTTCAGCCCTCTCACAGGCACTAAACGTGTGTGGAACTGCTCAAAAATCCAGGTAAAAATTCCCCATATTTTACTGAACCCAAACTAAAGGTCCAAACATATACATCCTTTTTCTTGTCCACATCAAATGTTACATTTCTTTATGCTTGGGCATAACACAAGGCTGTGACTCAGGTGGAACGAGGCATTAGGGAGCAATAGGAACACAGGTTTACCACATCAATTACAGATGCTTCATTCAAGCTGAAAAATGGAAAGCTTAATCTTTAGTAGCCATGGGATGAAGCTGCCCAAACAAAAAGAGGACACACCAATTATGACTTTCAAAACATTCCCAAAATTGGACAGGATCTGCCTGGGCGCTGGAATCCGGCTCTTACCATTTCTCAGGAATGGAGTGTGAGAGCTGTGAGATTGGTTACATTTTCTCCTGGTAGCAGAAAAGGCAGATTTTAAAATAGCACACATGAAAACTCACATAACACAAATGGAATTACCCTTCCTGAAAAAAAAGATGTCTCTGGATATTCATATGGCCATATTCATTTTTCTTTCACATTAATTTTCTGCACACGTTCAGGCAGAAAACTTAAGATCTATCAAATCTTAGTAATTCAGACACTTCCTAGAAAGACATCTTTAAAGTTACACCTCTAGCTCTGAATGAATGAGGCTGTTCTTGCTTATTCAAGAAAATAAAAGAAACAATATCATGTGACCTGCCTGACAGTACAATCAACTAAACAAAATCAAGGATGACTGTAATGAACTCAACTTGTCCCTTCTACCGCACTACAGCAATGAGAGATAGAAAAGACCATCACACCAAATAACCTTTCCTATGTCGTATGTGCTGTACTTTCTCGTGGGTCATTTTTAAGAATGCAGTTATATCCACTTTTAAAGTCAAAGTCTAAATGAACAGAGCATCCCTGGCAGCTTTCTGAAGAATGTGTTTATACCAAAGCAGACCCTAATGACATAAACAGAAATGTGGAGGATTTGATGTCTAGTTGGCTAGCTTTCCTATCCCAAACACAGTATTAAAGTAATTGTTTTCCTTGCACCCTTTTTCAACGTACCAGCAACTTCTGCACGTTGTTCTGCTGCAGACAGACTCCTAACGGGTTCCCTTGAACACAACACTACAGAGATTTGTATGCAGGTCTCTTTTACTTGCTGTAAAAAGATGCATGCATACCCAGTCCTGCCCTCTCAGACTCCCATGGTTAAAAAAAATCAGCTTCAGATACCAGTTTTGGCAGAAAGCATGAAGCTGAGTTCTTCTTAATGTTATTTCTGGCGCTGCGGACACTTAAACAGCATGAAGACGTACTAAATCCCCTTAAAAATTTTTGAGTCTTACTGGTTGAAATCCAGGTGACGAGACATGTTGAGGCGAGACTGCTTATGGCGGGGGTGTTTTTCTGCTCTCTTCATGAAAACAACCAAAGACCAGAAAGCTGTGAAAGTGCTGGGTTTTGGAAAACTTGGAGAGGGAAGGGACAAGCTCTCACACTACTGCCAGTTATTCTAGTATCTAAACACAATCCAAAAACGCTGTAGGGAGCTATATAGAGAGCTTCTTTCATTCACTGCCTTTTAACGGGAAAAGTGAGTTGTTTAAAATAATATTTCCTTTTTATTCAGGTAAAAATAAGTTGAAAAATAAAGCTTTTCTATACAGAACTGCTGACTGGTAGGTAGCAGTCGACTGAGAAGAAACTCCATGAAAGAAGTTGTAGAAAATGTAACTTCAAGGGAAGACAGAAGGACAGACAGACAGAAAGCCAGAAAAAATAAAACTTTTCTCTTACAGCATGCTTAGCATGGCTGATCTATTTCTTTGATTACAGCAATCTTATTACACCAGCAGTATTTTCAGAATACAAAATCCATGTGAATGATAAGCCTGCGGTTTCATCATGTTGTTTGCATATAAGGAGCAGGTGGCTTTTCCCACCTGAGACACTGCTATGTGCATGTCTTTTTATTTTGTAAAAAAAAAGCATTACTGTTCTTTTCTAGAAGCAGCCAGGAAGCTGATTCCAAACAAAACCTCTAGATGACGAAATAGTGAGGCGGAAATAAGAGCATCACCCAAACCAGTCAGTTTATGAGGCTCAGATGCTGTTGTTTATCTGTTTGTTCATGTTGTTTATGTTGTTTACCCCAAAATGCCTTGTCCTTAGCAACACATCATCTGCTGCACCTGCTAAGTCTAACAGGTTCCTAGTCTTCAGTAAAGAAGATAAGAAATACATGGTAACAATAGTAGTAATAATAGTAGCAATAAAGTAAAACCAGTAAAATATCTTCTGAAACGTAGCAAATAAATGCTGATTTTAAGGCAACAGTACAGTTCAGTGTCTACACTCCTACGACTTACATAAAACTATACACTCAATCTTTTCAAAGGGAAGTTTCCTTGGCTTTGAATTTTTGCACTAAGCTAATTTTCCTTCTCCAGTTGAACTTAATGTATGCCACTGGCTTTCATGGAGCAGAAATGGGGATGTATGAATTCAGTATTTTTCAAGTAGGTGTATTTTTTCGAGCATGCCAAATATTAAAAGACAATCAAGGGGTTTTAATCTTACAAAAAGTAATTCTCATAATACCCACATACTTCAGAGCACATCAGCACAGGTGTCAGCAACAAAGACTGCAGGACTGACTAAGACAATAGCATAAATACCAAGCAATAAAGGAGCCAGTGCTGCACAGTAGCATAATTTATAAACATTCAAGAAAACCTGCAGTGTGTATACATATTCTTTAATTTTATCACTCTCAAAACATCTGAGGACTCACAATAAACAGGAAACTAACCTTGATGTGAGCTGCTGGATCTGGGACAGTCTGAATCATGTCCTTTAACAGGCCAACGTGTTTACAAGGAGCTCAGATCCCAAGGCAGCTGCATAACCAAAGAAAATAAAGTCATATGATTATGTTTTAAATGTTTATTTTCAATAGAAATCTCTTATCTTTTTATAGACTGATAAGCATCTTTTCTTCCCAGACCTGCTCGAGAACCGGTACAGCTGAAGCACTAAGACATTTCTGTTTCCATACAGTCTGTTAGGATATATTTCATACAGGAGAAAACAGATGGCCACGAAATTCTTATGGAAAATAGGTCTTTTTGTTTAATGGACAATATTCTCACAATAAGGACTCTGGGATGTGCTGTGCTCTGCACAGCCCCATTATTCACCCAAGATAATCAGGGATATCCACAATCCCTTCTTCCCAATTTAGAAACATACAGCAGGATTGGGACAGATCTGGAGCTGGTATAAATAAGTATCGATTCACTGAAGTTGTGTTCATTTACAGTGGCTGCAGATCTGGTCCAGCTGCACAATTTTAACAGCACTTCAGAGCATGGATCTTCTGGGATCCCTTATCCATGTCCGATAATAATGCACAGAAGGGTTGGGGCATGTGGGTTGCATTTGTCTGCACGTGCAGGTGGGTGGGTGACAATTAAAACAGTTTAAATAATAACAGTATATAATGTAAATAATGTAGAGTACTGCTCAGTAACTAGCACATTAAATAACTGCTAATAAATTGGGATTGATAAATCAGGAAAGCAGAAAACATGTAGGAACATGAATGTCATTTGAAGTAATCTGGGGTTTTCTCCATTCTCCCTAAAAGCATGGAAATACCCATTTCTTACACGAGGTTTACTTTTGCCCATGACCTTGAACTTCTTTCATCTTTTAGGGCAGCAAGGCACTATGAGAAAAAGAATCTATGTCCTCAGCATCGGCTTTTTTTATCTCATTACCTGTTCTCACTTCTACACTAACTTGCAGATGAAATTGCAGACAGCTTCTACTTTTTTCCTTGGGAGCAATGTTGATAGACTAACACTGAGTTGCAGCTCGCCCCAGAAGCAGTTCTCATGATGTAAGGGAACCATTTATAAACTGAGGTACTACACAGTGCAAATAAAGGTATTGCCATTTAGTTCTTAGTACTTTTCCCCCTTGCTAAAGAAGCCAGCTTTGTCCCCCTTCAAATCTATGAAAATGAAGTGCTTAATTCGATGACCTATTAGAGAAACCCCAGTACAACCCAAATTCCCATTTACATTGACCTTTTGTACACTCTCCTCAGTGGATGATCAAATGGGATACCGATGACATGGTTTTAAGTGAACACTTTTCTTTCCACAGAACTTAAATATCTTCAAAAGCAATAGACACTTATTTTTGGTAAAAGAATACCTCCAACAGCAATGTTCACATTTAAGTCATATAGAAAAGCTAACAGCACTGACTTGCCTTTCAGCTCCCTTCCTCCCTCCCCTAGTAAATCCACACCCGCCACGTTATTCATTGGATTTATGGGATTTGTATTTTAAGCTTTCGCAACCTCATACACAGAATATGGAAACTACTATATTTCATTTAAACTGAACAGAAAAATATTTTGAACCCAATGTTGGATCATGGTTTCACAGTTCACATACTTTCATCACTGTGCTGCCAGAACAGTACCTCACCCCCCAGCAAAGAAGCCTACCCAGGAAAGAGGGGACTCGAGTCTCGTGAGTGTTTATTTCTGCCTCTCTAACATCTTTGCTCAGCATGCAAGCATGCACTGTGTCTCTCCTCTCTACCCGTGTGTTTTACTTGGTTAACCCAGGTTTCAGAAGTGAGATGGGTTTAGATACAATTTGGGAAGCAACTTCCAACAACCCGTAGACAAAAAGAAGAGGCTCCAAAGCTCCTTACAGAGCTGGGCACCTCTGCCCCTCTTAGCCCCCAAAAACGGTGCTTGTCCGGTGCCACCTCACACTGTTGTGGAGACGGAGCATGCAGGACTCCCAAGCTCACCCAGCCTGTGACAGCTCGGAGAGCCACTGAGTTGGAAACGCCTAACAGCTGTGCAGGGATTTCTGCCTCTCCTGATCTCTCGACACCTGTGTAGTTCGCCCAACAAAAGCAGGACTTTGCGCTTAGGAAGCATGTGTTGAACTCAAAAGGTGTAGACTCCATTCCAGAAATGCCCTGTGTCGCTCTGGGGTGGGAAACAGACTTTTATTTCAGAGCTCGGACTTGCTTGAAGCCGTTGGGGTTTAAGAGAAGTTGTTTCAACTATGCCAGGTTCATTCCTTTCACACCTTTTCCCTAAGGAGATGGGTTCTTTATAGAACAGAAGATGGCGGAGAACATTTGCAAACCAGTTTCCAACTCTACACCATGTGGTATGGGAATACAAAGACAAGCACATGTTAGCCAGTATGAGTTGGGATGATGCATATGCAACTGTCCTGGCCATTTGACTTTTTCCACATACTGCTCTGTAGCAGTGATCCTAAAAGGGGGGATTCTGCTTTAAACTCAGTCTTTGGCAGTGTATTCTTCTTTCTGACATGGACATTCATTTATAGCTACTCTAAAGTGGGACATGCCCTAATTTGCAAAAGGCATGACTTTTTTCTTTTTACTTATAGAAAAATAGCTGTGACAGTTTTCATTGCTTTTTCCAAACAGAAATATAATTTTAATTATTTCAGCTCCACCTTTACTGGCTGGAATTGGAAGCTTTCAGACATCTGGTACTAACTTGCTGAACCAGATGGTCTTTATTGCCAGAACCTCCTCCACCCCCAACCCAAATTTAATGCTGGTCATGTCTGTGCTTGACAGTCTGTCACAGGGTCTGCACGTGGCTGTAGATTTTTGCCTGCATCCTCTGGATAGCATGACTCTAATGTAAGAGCCAAGATGACACTAAAGCCTGGTTTAGGGAGATATTTCTTTTCAGGAAACCGAAACAAGGAAATCATAGGTGAAAGTTAAGCGCTTGCTTGTCTTCCTGATTTAGGGTTTAACCCTGGAAGGATATATTTGTAGTCACGGAGCAGGTTTTCTTGTATTTCCCCAAGTCCTGAGTCAAGACTTGCTTTATTAAACCTGTTTCAGAGGTACAGGTCCCCGTGGAATGACACCTCGCAAGGCAGCAGAGAGTGGAGAGACAGCAGCCAGCCCTGGCAGCACCCAAGGGATAGACCCTGCAGCTTCTACTGGCACGTGGTCAGCTGCAAGTCCATCATATGATCGAAATGGAAAACGGCCCTGTCGCATAACGGGAAGCCTTTCCTGCCACATGAAAAAAATAATCGTTCTTTGGGTCAGTGTAACCAATGGGACTGTGCGTGTCTGGTTGCCCATCCGGAGCTACAGAGCTGCTGCCGGGCCACGGTGCAGCATGGACAGGGAAGGAACGGCTTCTCAGTGGAGTTGCAGCACACGTGCACTTCCAGCCCACAACCAAAGTGCACCCACCAAATGAAAAGAAGCTGTATTTTAGTTATATAATGGAGGACAGAGCATGTACTGGGCATACCCCCAGCCCTGGGAGAGAAGGTGCCAGAGGACAGGCAGGACACTGTTGGGACATTAGACCAGGCTCACTTTCCCTGCCCACATCCCCCAGAAAAAACGGTAGTGGCATCAGGCTATGGGCAGCATTAAATATTCACAACAGGATCTGGCTTTTGGTACTGGTTTCCATCCCCCTGACACATCCAAAGCATCGTAGCACAACAGCAATAGAGAGAAGTAGCAATATCGTTCATGAGACGGGAGATACAAACACCCCTCTGATGTTCAGGAGCATCAATATTAAATTAAAATCTTAAAATATCAAGATCAATCCATGTTATTGCATGAAACCAGCCAGACCTGGGTATGCCTGTGCTAGTCCACACAGGAGCAGACAAGCTATGGAGTCTGTTGCCTTTCTGTGCACGCGTGCATGCAACCCGTGTTTTTGGAGTTATGTAAATACATCAAAGGGTCGCAGAATTATGTACAGCTCTAGAGTTCACCAGATGTGATTATGTTGTTTTTCCTTTTTATAGTCGTATCAAAAGGATTAGACTTTTTAATGTACACATATACTGCCAAATTACTGAGAGACTGAACATCCCCTCATATGGGGGGCAGCACACACCCCTCTCTCGTGTGTTTTCGCGCTCATGTTATCTTGCAGGCAGGAACACAGGTCCATTTTTCGTAAAAAACCAGCAGGTTCCTCCCAATGTGTCCAACACCCTGCACTCGAGCACTGTGAGAGAACATGACCAGGCAGTCAGCAAAACTGATGGAAAAAGAATCTGGGCCAAACTCCTGGCAAAGCAACGCCCATGTGGAACAGAGCTTGGCTGCAGCAAATGCAGAAACATGGTTGGCACTGCTGTTCTGCTGGGGATGAGTGTGGCCCAAAGTACTTATTTGCAAAGGGAGTACCATTCAAAACACAGCCAGGGTGCTGGATCCAATGCCGGGTAACGAAGGGCTGCTTAATCAACAACAAACAAGGTGCCAGAATTGCTGGGCCAGGTTCCTGGTACAGTGGAAGTACAGGCGATATTAAATGGTTACCCACACACAGGCTGGATGGGGGAGAACAGCGCCGAAGCTCTGCCTGCAGGACAGTGGCTCTCTCCAAAGAGCCCTGGATCACTGCTGCTGGGACAGTAAGAGCCTGCACTTCACAGACATGTGGGTCTCAGACGGCACCAAAAGCTATGAATTGCACACACGGCACTGGAGATTTGCACACACACATGTGCTCCGGTACAATGAATAATACAGAGTGGCATTGCACCGAATTTCTACCAGCATAACTTTAGGATGCTTACCATTACTCACAGGAGGTGAATCCCTGAACAGTTATGCAGACTATCCCAAGTGAGTGCCAACAGGACTTTCAGACCTCCGCACTCCGTCATGCAACTGTACTGGTCATATATTTTCTAAGAACTAATGTTTTTCAGCTGTTGTAGAACTTCCGAGACATCAATTTCTGGATTTTTTGTTCCAAGAAATCTTTCTGTGCATCTGGGTCCTACCAGCACTGGTAAGTCAGTGTGTAAAAGGGAGAAAGGCTGGGATAATCAAAAGGCAGGACTGTAAACCTGCTCTCAGAGGTGTGTAGAAACAGTAAGCTCCTGCTGCTGTAGCTTAGAGCTGCACTTCTTTGGGAGATGAATGCCCTATGTGGGTTTTTCAGCCTTTCTGTGATTTGTGGACACCTGCACTCATTCCAGTTATGGTGGGAGCCCTTGTATAGCAAATTTAAGTCAAATTTTAGGCTTGCTGAACTTCAGAAGTAGCCTACAGATCCGAGGAGGGGCAAGGACCACTAACTGAAAACCAGTGTGCAATCATTCGCCTGGTGTTGTTGCTGCTTTATTCATATCATAGGGTTTTATTAAAATTACGTTATTACATTAAGTTATTAAGTTCTTTAAATTAAGCCCTAACAGGACTTAGAAGACACGAGGCAAAATCCTCATCCACTGACATAAACTGGGCTTTTGCCACTGAAGCAGGCCAGAAATTCACCCACTCTGCCTTAGTTGATATCTTCAAAACTCTGGAGCAGAAGACTGTTCAAGCATGCAATTTGGGAACCGCTAAACAAACAAACAAAACAATAAGCTTCTTGCACAGAGTGATATGGTGAGCTTGTGCCTCCCCTACTCTAATACTTCGAGGTACTGGTAGAGCCAGGCGAGCAGCCAAGAACATGAGGGGAGCCCTCCTGGGGGCCGAGACAGACCATGGCACTGCAGACTTGTTATTTCCGGGGGCAAATGGCTCGAAGAGCAAAAACCCAGTAGTATCTAGTGAAGAAAGGCTCAGAAAGTCACGGGAATGTTTATAATTGAGTGTTTGTAAACCAGGGCTCCGATGAGCAGACACTGAAATACAACTCTTCCAACTCAAGGCCAGTATCGACAGCAAGCTGTCACAGCAGACCTGCATGACATGGGCTTAAAGCTTTTATGTTTAACTTGTGGTTGGGTATAACCACTTCAGTTTGTTGGGGTTTTGGGGTTTTTTTTTCTTCTTTTGTTGTAACCTCTCTGCATTTTAACAGCCTTACCAATAAAACCCTGAGGAAAGATGCTGCTAACACTCAAGAAACGCTTCTGCCAAGGCAGTTCACCTGCCGTCAATGCCTATGTGCTGTTAGGGTAAGACTTCATGACTGCAGGTGGGTACCATGAATAAAACAACAGTAAAGGACAAGAAAACCAAAATAGGAAAAAATGTGTCAATCAACCTTCCTACAACTTTCTATCTTCAATGAAAACTTTTTGCACTTATCCTGCCCTGGCAGGACTGAACTCAATGGATGCGTTGTGCACCGTCTGATGTGCTTAGCTGCAGGAGTGGAGCGATACCAAGTGGCATTGATTGCTGAGGTAGTAAATTAGGATCAATAGATCTGGTCTACGAGGTTTCTGTCCCGTGAATCTAGCGCACTTCTTTTATGAACTTATGAACACATTAAATAAATGCTAAGTTCTTTGGGAGAAATGTAAATAGAATAATGTATCGATAACTTTTCAATTACATCTCTTTGATAGTTTGTTTGGGATTTTTTTTTTTTTAATGTAATATGGCATCATTTTTTTTTAAAAATCAGTGGGAAAAACAAAAGCTGAGAGGGGATAGTTGGTTGATGGGTTTCAGTTCTGGCAGCTAAAGATGGATTTTTCACTTCCAAGAAATACCTGAAGACGTTAATAAAAAAATGAATGCTAAATCATCTTTTTCTTTCTTTCTTTCTTTTTTGTTTTCTGCAAATAAAGAAAGCTTCCCCACCCAGCCCTCCTCCTGAAAAGCCTCTTGAGGGTTTGGTTTTATGACTGGCTTATGCTGGCAAGTTCTCTCCCTCACACAATGCTAACACTGTTGCTGTCAGACAGATCAGAAACCTGGTCTAAATGGCAGCAAATCCCCTTTCTGACGGGACTCCCTTCCACCAGCACCAGTTCCCCCATGCCGCGAATCGTTCGGCCCCCGGACCCACCAGGGTAACGCACAGCCGGAGGGAGCACGTACCAGGCTCAGGGTGGTGGGTGGGTAAGACTTGCCCCCATCGGTAGCTGACATGGGCTTGGGGTGGTTCAAGCTGACCGTGAAACCACAACTTGAGTATTACCATAAGCAAGCCAGTAACCCAAGAACAAGCCATGTGTCACCACCTGTTTGTGAAGGCACAGATGGCCAGGGTTTACAGTTAGCTTTGCACTAAGAGCAGTACTCCAGGTCTTAACGTCTGGGGAGGCAAATGGATGCATCCATCTGAAGACAGGTCTATGCCGTCTGTGTCTTTTATCCATCTCTCCTAGTGTTCATCAAAACTGAAGATGGATTTTCTTCTGGGATGCAGAGATGATCTGCATACAATCTTCTTGGAGTGGTCAAGCCTCCTACAGGGAGAAGACAGCAAATGTTCCCCCTCTCCCTCTCTTTGAACATGGAGCCGGTGGAGAAGGCACATTTCTACGCTACCACACAAAGTATCTGTGCAGCTACTGCTTATCTCGCGTTCCAGGCAATGGTCCCAGGGGAGGATAAAGCCCTAAATTAGCTCATTTACAGTAGGAACTTTAGACTACAGCCAAAAATACTTGGTTTTATTAGTAGTCCCTATATAGTATGCCTCTGACCAATAACTTGTTTTATTTATTTTTTTGGCGAATTACCATGTTCTTATTCAAAGCCATAATGAGGATTATATATCAATGTGGAATGCAGAGCAGCTATTCCTGAAACTCCCAACTGCATATAAAAGAGTTTGGAATTCCCCAAACACTATCTCTTCAGTCCAGGCCACTTACAAATGTGGTTAACATGAATGAAGTAATATCTTCGGAAAGGAAGGAGACTTTTGAGTCACGTCTGACACATTTAACTACACTAGCCACTTTCCATACCTCAAGGTTTTGACTGCCTATCTTAATACCATGCAGGGGTGTTTGATAATGATTACTCCCTGATGCTTATCCTGTTACAGGATACTTACACACATGCACGGGATACCAAGGGGAGCATTAACGAATGAATTTGTGCTTTCCAGGAGGAAAACAACAGAGGTCACCAGAAAAGTTCCCAGATCACATCAAAGTCCTGCTTGGTGCACTTTGCTGCCTTTCTGTTTGATGCTAGAGCTGCCCCTGTCAGACTTCTGTGTTTAACTATTCAAACGCAGCTCAACTCCATGCTTGGCCGAAAACATCTGCCAGGTCAGCTCCTCAAGAGCAAGACAGGCAGCCACAGAGTTACTGCCACGTAATTTCTATCTGCAGATTATAGTTATGGACCTTAGCGCTCTACAGAAATATGACTTTCAAAAGAAAAACAGTGCATTGTACAAAAGCAGGATGACATCAGGAGAGTTATATAGTGACAAATAGTAGTTCTAATTTACATTCATTCCACTGTTAAAGCCCAAGCCTGTTTCAAACATTTTAACTGATGCTCCACCTAAAATTACATCTATGGAAAGATACAGTCACTGTTATCAGAGGGATTAATAACAAATTATTTTGAGGCTGAAGTCACAAGCTAAGGAAAACAAATATCTCTTTATGAAAGATAAAAGCAAATGAAAGTGCTTTAGAAACAAAATCCAATTCAATAATAACAAATTACATATCAACCTCCCATGGTGAATGTTATCAGCTCCTTCAGCCCTTCCTTGGCTAGTGCCTCTTGGACTTTAAGGCCATTTGTTTGGGAAAGATCTGGGAATTAGTCAACACTGGTCTGCTGCACTCAGTGCTGGTACCCAAATTTTCCAAGCCAGAAGTAGCCATGTGAGCCTGAAGGACAGATGATGTACAGGAGATTAGACTAGATGCTCCAGCTGCCCTCTAGCTGCCAGACACCTATGCCTCTATTTTTAATTTTGTTCACAAGATATCTGTTTCTACTAAGTCCATAGAAAGTGCTAGGCAAGAATCCATGTAGGTTTTGCACCACATAGAGCATTTGGGTGATACATTCATATTTTCAACCACATTTAAGTATCTAATACAAACTGATGGGATATGCATCATGAGCAGATAATTAGTATTTTTTTAAGTCATAAATCATTGTACGAACATCACATAGACTTTTCAAGGATAATTACTTGATTAAATTTGCGTAATCAGAACTTACATACATCTTTCAATAATTACTGCGTACATTAGACTAGTACATTATTTACTGCAGATTGCCCAACAGTTCTGCCAAACCTAGAAAAGCCCTGAATTGTTACTGCTATAGGCAGTATCTTAAATTTGGAGAATCTTAAATTAGATTTAGGGGAGAGCTAAAGTGTAATGCCACTTAGCACAGAAATACATGAACACAAAATAAAAAATAGTTAACATTTTCCCTGCTTTCAATAAATTTCCTTGGTTGTCATATTCAAGAAACATATATGCTGTTCAGGCACAGAATGTACTGGCACCGAATCTGTTGCATGCAAGCACTCGTTTTGGGGATGCAACAAATGTTTCAGTAATCTGCACTGGAAAGTCATCCTCCTTTTTCTCCCCCTCAGGTTTTTGGGAGATGTCTCTTGTTTTAATGAGGAAAATCATCATTGTAATAAACAATATCATTTTAGTGTGTTTTCTTTCCTGTGCATATAGACTCACTTTCGTTAGTCCAACGTGCTGCAGAGAGGAGAGGCAGCCACATGTCCTGGGGAACTGACCCACAGGACAGCTCCACTGAACGACGCCTTTGAAGCTGTCTCAGAGCATCTGTGGGAAGAAACTGCTGTAGTTGCCCAGTGTCTAACTGTACAACCCAGTCATGACCTAGTAAACCTTTTCTTCTGCTGTGGCACCTCACTGCAGGGCTTCCTGTGCCGAATTTGCTCAGCTGCTCCCTTTTTTGGGGGGGAGCAGTTGATGCACCTCCCCTGAGAGGTTCCCCTGGCAAGTGCTGGACTTAGAGGGAGAGCAAAAATTGTATCAAGCCCTAAATTGGGCTTGACAAGAACCCTTCTGAAGCAATTTAAATTAAGAGCAGACTGTGTGAATGCAAACTACATCCCCTGGCAACTCGCTGAAGTATACTGACAATCCCTGTCACAGAGAAAATGCCCACAGAGCTTTAGGCACATCCAAACAATTAAGTATGTGAACCTAAGATGTTCCAAGGAGTGTGAAAAATGGTCCCATATGTGGAAACTTTCCAGGAGACCTGACCTAGCCCTGGACGCTCACTGAAAGTGAAACAGTGATCGACTGATTAGCCAGCTGTGGTGTCTGAAGCACGTTCCTCCAGCACAGATTTGTTTTCCAAGACATCTGTGGTGCCTACTTCCCTTCTACAGCCATGTATGGATGTCCCCTGCATCAGAAAAAGAGGAGGGGCCATCTTATGGGATGTCAGCAGCAGAAGGAATGGATAAGTCCTCCGTGAAGGGATAAGCAAGGCACAGTGGAGAGGGTGATGGAGAAGCGTGGATGACCCTTTACAATACCCTGAGGGTTTTCTGTTGATTTGAAACAACACCGTAAAGATGGTAAAGGGCCTTCATAGGGAGCAACACGAACCAAACCAATGCAACTGGCAACACCATTTTTTCTTAAAGTATCATTAACATAAAGTGTAAATACATGAGGTGATCCTTCGACAGCATATTAATAAATTAAAGATGCTTGCAGTGGAAATTATCATTTGACTACTAACTAAACTAAGCGGAGTCTTCAGACCAATTTTCCTTGCTGTTACCAAATGCTTTTACTCCTCTTGCATGTCCATGGCAAAAAATCTTTTTCTTCTATTGGTTTAATTTCTCTTTTTACTTGTGGCACTTCCATTTCAGAAGTTGGAAAGTTAAAAACCAACCAAACAAAAAAATCGGAACAGCTGTATAAACACGAGTTATTTAAGAAGTAAAGTGACTTCCATTAAGTGTTGACTTGCACTGAAAAAAGTGCTTCAAAAGTACATATCAGAAAGAGAGGCACTTCCATTACCGCTCGAATTTTATTTTATCAATAAGAAATGTTAATGCATTATAAAAATAGAAAGATGACATATCCTTTGCAAGAAAGTACCTTGGAAGGAAATAAGTAATCTTCAATAATGCTTTGATTTGTGACCTTCACAGATTTGTTTTCATTTTTATTTCAAATGTATTTGAAGAATGCCTATAAATAGCTAATACTGACGGAATGTATAATTTTAGGCTTATTTTTTCAGCATCTGGATTTTGCAGTAGTTTGCTAGATGAAACATGGACCTGTCACTTGTGAAACTGTGAAGTCTGAAGTTAATTGTTTAGAAAAAAAATATTTTGTGGATATAAATGTATTTCCTAACAGTCAGTGTAAAGCTGTAAAGTAAAATTTATAGCACTTTACTGAACCTGTGCTAAGCAAAAATGCAAGTTCAGCTTATAAATGTGAAGAAACAAATTTCACATGGAAAAGGCACTTGTTAAGCTCAACTGAAAACTCCTAGCCTGTTTATTTCTCTACATTGCAAAGGAAATGTTTGTATTCTACCGCATACACTATTTAAAAACAGAGCGAAGAGGAATGCATTTAGGTCACCACGTCTGACTTCACAGCAGGCAAAAAGTGCAGCAAAAGCAGTGCATGGGGTTTTGCATGAGCATAAGGGAAAAAGAAATAATAACAATTATGATGCATTTTACTTCGAGCTGGAGAAGTAAAGCAATTACAGGATTAAGGCAGGTTTCGCTCACCCCGTGTGCTTCTCTAGCAGATCTTTGGAAGGTCCCAGCATGGCAAAGAGTTACAGATGCAACCACCTTTGCACTTTGGAAGTAGTTCCCCCAAAGCAAATGGGACTATTTTTGATGTATAAAGACATGAATAGGCCTTTGCAAGGATAAGGCTCCAGTTATCTTCTTGATTAGCTTTAATTCAAAATCAGGACTTAATGGAACAAATACAGCTTATGGTCCAGACTTTCCATAGATGTAATAGGAAGTTTGGAAATGGGATACAGGAGGGTTTTCTTAAGCAGTGGGGCCCTTTATATTTAGTTATTCTGTAATTAGTTGTTTTTATTGACATACGGCATACAGATGGGCTTATACATTGCTATAGAAATACGGCCAAAGTTTATTATCTTACTACATTTATTGCCATGCCTTCCATCATGATGATTCACAAAAGCACACAACTAGCATAGGACCCAATCCCATCTACGTTGGAGTAAACAGCAAAACTATCACAGATTTCAGCCATGCAGGATCAGGCTCCAACTACTATATGGGCATAAACATATGTTTCACCCACTTCTGAAGGGTTTGTGCCCGGAAGGAGGCAGCAACTCTTCTAGCAGAGAATGCTGCTGCAGAAAATACCTAATTCCCAGAACTGGCAGATGACAGTTTTAGAGTTAGGAGTAATTCAGATTGTTTCTTTAGCAAGGGAAGCCTGAAAAATGCCTTGCCCTTCTGAAACTGGTACGTTCTGGATGGTATTTGAGGGCTGGTGCCTCCGTACGGGAATTTTGTCACAGGAATTTAAGACACGTTGCCTGCATCCCAGGCTGGCTGTTCACCCTTTCTTTTGGTTCAGCCATACACGGGACACCGTGTCACAATAGACCCAATTTGAAACTGTTTAGCTCTCAAGAAAAGGTCCTTCCACTATTTTTACAATCAAAACTTTGTACTTTGTTCTCTCCCTCCAAAGCAACAGAATCCATCTTAAATTCTGCTGCTAAAAATGATGAGACACAGACACATAATGATTTTGATATTTTATAGTCATTCCAAATCTGATTGTAGAGTCCAAGTTTAGAATAAATTTTTACATCCCTCTACACATTTGTTTGGATTTCAGCCACTCTTCCCCAAAGGTGCAACCTTAAGCAAGACCTATCAGTATGTTTTAATGCAACAAATAATCCCCTTTCTTTCGCCCTCCCCTGCCCTTACCACCACACTGCATATTTCCCCAGCTCCCATGACACCTGGGAAGTGCTCACATTTTTTCTGTTGTGCTTATGTCTAAGATCTTCTTCACTTCCAGGTCTCACTCCCACTCCTATGCTCAGCAAAAGCTGACAAATGTTTGACCCAAAAATTAGTCAACCTTTCCCAACACTTTTTCTTCCAAAACCCTGCTAACTCTTCTGTGCTCGTTCTGACTAGCTCAGATGGCAGTGTGATGGCAGTGTGAGCATACAGCTTTTGTGTCTGGTACAGAGATGCTGTCAATGGGAGGTGGTGTGTCCTGTGGGACTCCAAACGCAGCACTGCCCTGGGGTCTCACGTATGGTGAACTACAAATCCACGATGGAGATCTGGCAAAGAACTGACCTAGATGGAAGAGGTCCAGCAAAACAACTGTGGTGTTGAACTGCGAGCCTTCCAACTGCTTTCTGTTTGACATCAGCTTGCTTACAATGTACTTTTACCTCTACTTCTATCTTCATTCTCCCCCCAAGAAATCCTTTCTTCTCTTTCCCAATGGAAACTCCCCAAAAGATGTCACAAATGCACGAGATACCAAACAGCACCAGGTTTATCTCTACTTGCTAGAGCATACAAGGAAATCCCATCTCCTGCTGGGAGACGATGCCTCCTAACTCTACCACATGCTCCCTGCAGCAACTCCATGTTCACTGGTAGAACACACTTGAGCTCTGGGGCAGGATAACAACTGCAGCTGGATGGGACCTGTGGAGTCATTTGGCCCAGCTTCTGCCCAAAGCAGAACCAATTATAGCAGGATGCTCAAGACCTTGCCCAGTCAATCTCTGAGTATCTGCCAAGCTGGAATTACACTACTGCTCTGCACCCATTCCAGTGTGTGGCCACCGTTACGGTGATTTTTTTCCTTGTTTCTAGTTACAACTTCCACTGTTGAAACTTGCAACTGTAATCCCTTGGGCTTTTGCTGCACACAACTGAGAACAGCGTAGTTCTGTCTTGCTCTATACCTTCCCACCAGGCAGCTGAAGACGGTGATCATATTTTTTGTCTATTCTGCAAACTTTGGATCTTTTTCGTTCATACTTTCAATCTCCTGCTCAATGCTACGCTGGCTTGTCACAACAGTCTGTTACTAACACAATTCATTTTGGCTAAACAAAGATTTAGTGTCCATCTCTGTGGGTACATCTGTATCTCTGTGTAGTTTTGCAAGTGAAGGCATTATTTCAAGAGCATGTGAACCCTCAAAATCATGAATCAGCATACGCTTCATTTATGAGGGCCAAATAGGCATTGTAGGTATCTCATATGGACTGCATGTTAAAACCCCTTTTTGCCACCCGCCAGTGAAGTACAAAGAACAGGCATGCAGCTTTGTGGCCTCATCCGTTCTTCAAACCGCTGTTTTGCCATGTTACAACTAATGTATCATCATAGCTTCACTAAGTATTCAGAGCCCTGCGGCAGTTCTGAAAGTTTGGTTTGTGTTCTCTAAAATTATTAGCCATTAGAAAAAGTCATATATGTCAGTATTAAAGATATTTTTTTAGGCATGTTAGCATATAGATTAAGAGTTACGTTTAACATAACATCAGTCTTGCATTTCCTTAAACAAATGTACTCCTAAAAGGGAAAAAAAAAAAGGCAAGCTGCAAGTTCAAAGAAGTTAACTGAGTGGTGCAAAATATTTCCTTTAAATGTAGATCCAATTTATTCCATGTTTTTATGTGCCAGGTGTGTATAAATGTCAAATATCAGATCTCTAACAGCAATGACTCTGCTTTTTCAGTAGAATCAAAAAAGTAAATCACTATCCACCCCAAGCTTTGAATCATCTTTGTGTAACCTGCTGAAGAAATATAGTTGGGATGAAAAAGAAACAAATCAGCATTGTCATTTCCACTGTCTTTGATGCTTGCAGTTGCAGTATGTCATAATTTTAAACACATCAACTCGGAAGTTTACTTTTGGAATGTTAGCAGGACTAGTTGCATATTATTCCTCTGCTTCATCTTCAAGCAGCTGATACCTTGAAGAGGAACAGCTGAGTAGCTAATTGACTCGCCTCAGATATGAAGAACAAAGACTGAAGGCTCAGATCCTGCTCAGCTCCCACTCCTATCAGTGCGCTTCAGATCAAATTCCATTGCCTTGGAAGGATGTGCATGGTGGGGAAAGTTAACTAGGATGGTATGAATAATGGCTATGATGTTTTTCCTTTATGGTATACTGAAGTTGTATGTATTTCCTAAGGACTCAGTGTGAAATTGCTGTAAAAAAATGGTTTGTGAGTGCTGAATGACTTCAAAATTACTCAGGATTTCTCCCAGATAATGTCACAACGCCACATATCCTATAACATTAATTCCATCTTGCCTAAAGTAGACAGGCCCCAACATCCTTTTTCTCCTCTCCTTGCAGAAAGGCAGGAGGAGGCAAGAGCTGGTGTTTTCAGAAGCACGCAACGCGCAATGATTTGAAAATCTTCATCTCACTTCTGAGGTCTTTAAGGCAGCTGGGGACCCATATAATGCCATCTCAGGGTGGCTGTTTTCACCATCAGCGAAAAAATAACATGCTCCAAGTATCTTCCCTTTTCCACTGACTACAGATTGTAGTCCTGTCGGAGTTTAATGGAGACAAAACACCCTTCACAGGGGTTCTGCTTAGCTGGGAGTAAGCAGGGCACTGTTGTCAAGGGGTAAGGAACAATTAGGCCTACTTTATAAATGTGAAACAATTAGTCATTAATTAGGCCAGTTTCACATTTGGAAGAGGGGAATAGCTTTAATTAGAGTGGAATTATATACCTCTGAGAGACTTCAGAGGGAACTCTAATGGCAGGATGCAAACTATAAAGTCTGCCAGGCTTTTAAAGCATTTAATAGCTTATGGAGCATATTGTAAGTATACAGTCCTTTCAGTATGTATAACAACCATCTGCAGCAAAACTCCATGTCTCTGCCAGGATCGGAGTTACTAAATAAAGGGGGGGGTGAAAATGCAGGGGGATGTTGAAAGATTTTAAAACAGTAACCAAATCCCCAGCTTGGATCAAGCATCTTCGTAACTACATTTGGGCAGCTTCTTTCCTTAATCTAGAAACCTTTTTTTTTCCTTGTGGAATTCTTACCACAGAATATAAAGAAAACATGAAGTGACGCTTAAGGAAATAAATATTTAATGTCTAGCTACAAAGTATACTTTTTCCTCTCAGTCGTACTTGTGTTTAGCTATTAAGTAGAGGAAGGGTCTGCTCATGAACTTGCATCTAAACAAGTAAAGTGAATTTAATTGATGCCTTCTGTTACTTCGGCTGGGGCTGAAAATGGGTTCTGGTCTCAGCATAAAAGGTTCTTGGGAGATGCAATTGTTCTTCAACTTGGTTTCCACTGACTTAGCTTAAACCCCCTTATATGGGGATAAACAGCAAATCTTCCATTGCAAGCTGTGGGATCACTCCTACAGAGCCCAAAAAGAACTGTCTTTGAGGCAGGAAAATCCAATGAAAGATATTTACCTACAAACACAAGCAAATTCCTATCCCCTGAAATCAAAATCAAGCAAGATGGAGCCATAAGCAGAGTGTGTTAAAACCCTGCAGTGCAGAGAACAGGACAAAGTGGTATCAGTGGTGGGAATACTGCTGATATTTTGATTTCTTGGTGGGAATCACTCCAAGAAAGACACTTTTTTGAATTTAGGGATGATAAATTCCTGGGCTTTTTTTTTCAGAGAAAAAAAAAAACATAATGTGGTTTTCAGCTACCCCAAACTATTAGAAGATTTGAACCAAGTTTCCAGAACTGTCATACTTCCAGAAGATATTGTGAGAGCTAATTAAAATTACAAGCAGCAGCACTCTGGCCCCTCTCCCGAGCTCCGTGCCCCTCTCCCTGTCTGGGCAGCTTCTGGAGCAGGCAGGTTCAGCCCACATCCCAGCCCACCCTTCCAAGGGACATGCTCCAAGGGACCTGCAATGGACAGTCGAAGGCTCAATGAGCCTTTTAACTGCTCCTTTTGGCAATGTTATGTTTTACCTAAATAATTAGGCATATGTGGTAGCAGAGACTATCATGGATGAATCCTACTTTCCATGTTTCAACCACTGGGCTACAGTCTTTTTTACTCTGCGACTAAACATTTTACTTAAAAATGGATCTGCTCCTACATAGGGGATGGAGGGAGACTGACCTGAGAGCACCTTTTATTACTATAATTAGGCTATACCATAGAGGAGAGGTCCCATTTTACATCTGCACCCTACTTAAATCCATGGTTGGGATTTGACCTGAAGTCTGGGTGTTCAGAGAGCCCTGAAAAATGCATTTCCATGGACCAGTAGGGGAATCAAATCCGTGAGCTTTTAAGAATGAAACAGGAAGAGCTCAAGGACAACACTTCCAATGGTCGGATTCAGGACAGTGTTAATGAAGCGTACAAAAGAAAGAAATAATTATCCTAAATGTTTTAAAACACAGTTGTGGACACCCACTCAAAGTTGTGGAAATCTGTGAAACAAATGAAAGGGATTTAAAATAATAATTTGGGCTTATGAACAAGAACTCCTTACAGAGAATTTCCTGCCCCAATAACTACTCTCTCCTCTCATCTCAACTATGGATAGATGTGATACTTGTGGTAAATGAATCTCAAATTATTTAGGACTACAGATTTAAAACAACACCTCGGACACCAGTTACAAGCTTGCTGGAAACTGACACAGATGATGCCCGCCCCCAGCCAGCATGCTCTTCCTGCACGCACCTATAAAAATTAACAGGTAAACAGTGCACCCATGGTGCACCCTTGTTATTCTCCATGATAACTGGAAAAAATCCTCATTCTGGGACTAATTTCATAGGCAGATTCCCTGCTCATCTAACATGCCCACAGGATACAAGCGGTCTCTAACAGAGTCATCAGGTGACAGGCAAGTAAAGGAAAAGAGCACAACATGTATGAGGGAACGTAGAGGCAAGTAAGAAGACAATTTACTTCTTAAAAGAAGATGTGGCTTTCCACAGGAAAGAAAAGGAGACAGTGGCAAAGGAAAAGCAGAATAACACACTGGCCAGCTGTCATGTCAGAAGATAAAGGAGGATAACCATACCCTACTTTGTGCCAGTCTCCTCTTTAGTACACCCTTTAGAATTAAGCAACAGCAGCACACACTGTCTTGTAAGTCCAGGTTGCCCAAGAGTTATGATGAGCACTGCGACCTTTTAAATCCTCTTTTTTCTTGGAAAACAACTTTTACTTTACTGCAGGCCCATAGAAAGGGAGCATGGCAGTGGGCATGATGGAAATCACCATGTAGTTCATCACAGTAGAAAAGCAGCTCTGCACCACCTGCACATGGAAGGAAGTTCCCCTTCTTGTTGAAAAGGGGTGGACAGCCCTCTACGCCCTGCAGACCTTCTGAAAGAAAGGACAAAGTTGCTTCACACTTGCCTACAGACAGGCATGTGTTTGGGTTAACATTTTTAACCCAAAACATAATATTTTTTTTCCAGGATTTTTTATATTTTCATTGCATTTTGCACCTTCCTCATCTTTCATCACCATCACCTGCATGTCTTGATGCATGCCCTTCGTTCGCTTGGGGGAAATGAAACCAGAGTGTATCGTTTTGTTGAAAACACTCATATTACTGTCATTCAACTATTCAGAACACTCTTAATTCTCATTTTATTATTATTATTATTATTACAGTTGAAATAAATGAAATAGATAGGGGCATTCCCTAATCAACTTTAGTTTTTAAGAAAACAGTGTCTGCCTATCATTTCATTTCAGCAGTGGTAAGACAGCAAGGAAAGACAAAGGTAAGAGCACAAGTATTTTCTCAGGATGTTATTTCTTCCTATGGAAGTAAGTATAGCCAACTGTTTTCCAAATATGCTAGTGATTTTGTCACTCCAGTCAAGACAAGAAAGAAGCCAGATTTTCAAAAACTTCTCAGCATCCATCTGCTAGAAGTAAGGCTCAAAAGAAGATGAACACCCGAGCTCATCAATTACTTCAAATAGCTTCATTACACTTCATGAAAGAAAAATTACTCCAACCTACATTATTATAATCTACATAACATTTACCCACTTGTTTTACACAAATTTGTGTTCGAATGTGGCTGTATTTTCCTTGCACTTGGCACAGAAAAAATAATGAAATAAAATCATTTAGCAGCAAAGCACAAACTCAGGCTGACAGATACACCCTCAAACTGGCAGGCTTCCTACCCATAAACAACCTGAAGAAGCTGAAGGATTGACAGAACATAGACCACCATCTGATCCTGTTTTCTTTCTCCAATAGAAGCTACACATTTCCTCCAGTTCTTCTGACTAGAACCTTGAAATACAAACCAGTAAGTTCTCAAGGACATCAGTAAATCGGACATTACTTCTGAGCCCTTTCTTGTTCAACGTTATGCTGCCGTTCAGATTTCCAGCATCTTTCTGGCTGTTCGGAGCATGAGACATCCAAAGTCATGGCTGATGGCAATGGAGGGGGAGGATGGGTGGCCAGTCATCTCCTGCAGCAAAAGCTAATTTCGTCAGTGACAAATCTCTGGAAAATACCCATCAAACAGCTGAGAGGTGAAAGAAAAACATCTTGATCTGTGACCACCAAGCCACCTTTGGAGCTATCAGTGTGCCTGATGGGTTGGTAGCAGCACATACATTCAGAAGTCCACTGAGCTGACGGCATCCCTTTGCTTGATATTTATGAGCATGGAAAAGTGTCCCAGTGGCATTGTCTGTAGCTGTCTCCCTTGTATACTGAGGTCAGGCATTGCTGAGATCTGTCTGGATGGCTTCTGCATTGTACGAAAACAAAATGTTGCCATAAAGGCCAGACAAATTTATGCTGGGAGGGTGAACTTCCTCCCTTGAACTTCCTGTTCTCACATGTCCCTCTGCCTGAGACTTTACCGCTTCTGCTCCTCTTGGGGAAGCCATGGCAAAGAAAAAAACAGGAGACTTTGTCAAGAGCAGGCCTGAACTGTTAATCAGCAAAATAAATGAACCTATAAAACGCATATAACCTTGCAGTACATAAAGTAAAACTGCCCCGGTGGTGACAGTTTAATTCTAACTACTCTCTGCCAAAGTTTCGTTCTGGGTATGAATATACAGGTTGTCCAAAGGAGTAGCATATGACCCTTCGTTCCTAATTTTGAGACGCTTCTTTCAATATACATAGTTCAAGATAAATCAGATGTTAAAAGAGATATTTATGATCTCCAGAACTCAATAAACCACATTTACACGTACAGTACCTTGGCTCTTTCTGGGCTGAAAAGACCGTAAGACCTCATGTATAGTTGTATAAATAAATGAGTATATGAAATTTAGTAACAGGAGCTCTTGTGACTCATAGGAGTCTTTGGAAAAAATCCCCACTAATCTATTAATAATAAAGAATCTGTAATGCTAAAATTGCAAACCCCAGCACGTCCCCTCTTCTTAACATACCAGAGAGACTTTTTTCTGGTAACAGTAGCATATTCAAGACAGCGCAGGCTTGACACAAGCCTAGTTTAAATTCTGAAGCCGGATACCTAGAATTAAGAGGGTTCCCATGGAAGATATTGGATATTCAGCAAAATTCTC
Source organism: Eurypyga helias (assembly GCF_000690775.1). Taxonomy (NCBI): domain Eukaryota; kingdom Metazoa; phylum Chordata; class Aves; order Eurypygiformes; family Eurypygidae; genus Eurypyga; species Eurypyga helias. The sequence goes on from NW_010260258.1 coordinate 56,756, forward strand.
AGCCCAATGTAAAAAGCTAATATTTTTAAATGAGATAAGTATGAAAGCACCCAGTACAACTAATCAGTGTAGAATTCCTAGTGTTACTGGACTGGGTATCAAATTATGTTCATTTCTTTCTGCTCCTAATTTAGAAATTCAGACAAACGTGCATTGAAGTGCAGAAGATGCTTGACGGGGGAGCTGGAGCGCCTGGCACAGATGAAGGCGTTGCTGGTAGTTTGATACCAAACATTCAACTGGGACATAATTTACAGTATTGACATTTTACAGACTGTGATTAGGTTTCAGAATTATGCCCCACAGATAAATCAAGTGCTCTCTTCTCCAAAGATTTTTTTTTCCCATGCTGTCTACAGATACACAGATGTGACTGAGTCACTTGGATTGTATTTCAAGGTTTCCTTTACAGGCACTGTGTCTAGGGACCTAAAGTTTTGACTGTGCAGCACAAGGCTGCTACAAGGAGTGATTTCTGGAGCCAACTACACATCCAAGAAATTCAGCAGCAGTTGTCAGAGCTCTGTACCCCAAGGGGCACTGTCTGTCACTCTTGCATTTAACTTCAGTACAGAAAACACATACATTGTTTCCTGCTTTCCCTGTTCGTCATTTTTGAGCCGTGATGTGACCAATCCCTTCTCATACTTCCAGGTCCCTAGTATGACTAGAAGAATACATGTAATATTTCATCAACCGCTAAAGGAACAGTGCTGTGACTGGGAGGCCTAAATTCCTTTCTTCTTTTCTTTGTTAGTCTTTGTGTATGTTTAATTTTTTATACAGTGCTTCAGGCATCACTCAACAAATGATAATCTCCCCATACAGTGTCACAGTACAGTAAACAAAGCTTGGTGGAGAAGATCCATTTAGCAAGCAGACCACGGTGCTTCCATTTTTAGCCTAGTTCTTCAAGAAATGAGACTTGAGATATCATGCTCTGTGCTTATGTGAGTGTTTCTTGACCTTTTTGTCCATCAGCTCAGGAATCATCACCCAGTTTTCCACAAATTTAACAGAGGGTTAACAGTCTTCAAAATACTACATTGCATAAAGAGTGAGGGAAGCAAACAGCAGGCTGAAGCAGGGAAATACCGTTAATCCCGCCACTGAGGCGAAAGCTGAAGAAGGAGCAGCCTTAATTAGATATCAGAGAATCCACACAGGACACCAAAGCCGAAGGGGCTGACACATTTCGCAGCTCACAGACTGCTGGCATCCATGGGTCGGGATCACCAAAAAAATGAATTTGCGCATCTGAACAGAACCACCTCTTTCTTAGGACACTTCCTAAGTGACAAGCTCATGCCATCATCTGAGCACTACCAGCACGTGCCACGGTATCCCCATCAGCTTCAGATGGAGTCTGCAAGCCAGTCGATGGATCACCAAAGCTGGATCTGGGAGGAAAGTCCCGGCCTGGCACGTGTGTTACGTTACTGTAAGAGGCAATGCTTGCTTCTTCAATATGATGTGTCTCTTAGCAGTATTTTTCCCTTTTGCAAATACCCGTAAGATCATATGCACCCTGTATCTTGAATTAAACTTCCCATCAACATTTTCTGGAGATAAGAAAAGTCCCTTGCCAACCACCACGTACCTTCCTAATTTGACACAGAGTTGTTAAAACATTACCAATTTATTCAGGCAGGAAATAGATTCAGAAAGACAGTGCTTTGTGAAGGTACGAGATATAGTCAGGTGCCTCTGCAGTATCCAAATCTGTGATTTGATTGAGTCAGCAACTTTACCAGGTTAACAATAACAAATCTATCGGAGAGCCAAAGCAAGGTGTTAATTTCTCAAAGTATTTTAGGCTCCAACTTTCCTCACACAGTTTTTCTTAAATTCTACTTAAATCTCAGTGACAGAAGTGCTCCGTGTGCTGAATTCAAATATCCTTTTGTCCAAGGACCAAGGCACTTATGCATGATAAACCCACTTTTTGTGACAGATTTATTTATTATTTGTCCTTAGTGAAGCCTATGAAGAAATATACCAAGCTAGGGGTCATTTATACTCAGAATAAAACAGGAATCTTCAGTGAGACTGTATGTAAAATAAATGCTCCTCCGTGAGAATATGGTTAGCAGAAGCTGCCCTCAAGAAAATTAGCACTGTTTGTAGCTAAATAATATATTTGAACAAGAAGGATAAGAATGCATTTATATTCAGATAACCTGAAATACTGTTAGCTTACACAGAAATTTCTTTTAAGCAGAAATTATATAAAACCTAATTTTAAACTACTGATGTTTTAGCGGTGGCAGGCAGGTTAACATTCTTCCTAATCCACAAGGTAAAAACCTTTTCCCTTACAAAAAAATTTGACAAAAGAATAAATTGCAGATGTCTACTTTCCACCCTTAAAAAAAAAGAAAGTTTGAGCAACTGAAAGGTAGAAAATAGCCAGAGAGAATTATGACCAAATGCCACATATTAAAAAGTTCTCCACATGTGGCACAGAAAGAAACAGTCAATTCACTGCAACTGTCTGCTTAACAGGTTGAGCTTCTGTCCAACTGGTAGCAATCAGGCAGGACACTAGAGTGGGCAGGAAATCTAAAATTAGGTTTTACTACCTATAATGGAGGATTTATGGGATAATTTAATTGGCAGTCTTGGGACTGAAACCCAAGGTGGGGGAACAAAAAACATCTTTCTTGATATACTCTATGAACCCTTCCTGTAGTGGACTGAAAAATAAAAAGTTCTGGGGAAATAATCGAGAGATGTAATATCCCCCTTCCAGTGCAAAGTAGGCGATGCATGAATACACTTGAGGGTATGCGAGGGGTGCGGGTTAACCAGAGATAGGAGGAAGTCATGCATTCATACAAACTGATTTTCCTTCTTTTTAGGAGAATGTGCTGTGAATTGCGTCTTATAGTGAAACCTGTTTCCAAGTACACAAGGGATGGTCAACAGTCCCAGAGTAAACACAAGGCTGTAATTCACTCCAACGCTCTTTTGGTGTCGCAGAGCATGGAAGCACAGCACAAACAGTTTATTGACTGCATCAGATTGAACCCAGCCTTGTATTCAATCACCCCTGGATAGCCACTGCCATACGCAATATTTGCATTCATGCTTTTGTTTCCCCGTGGGACTTCTGTGCTTGTAGGCCCTCTACAGTCAAACCTCAGTGAAGTAAGAAACACTTTCCTACCTTCACCCTGTTCACCGGCAGAGCTTTGAAAGGGTTAACGTTTAGTTCTCTGCTGGCTGAAAGGGCTGTACAGCTGAACAGGGGGTAAGAGGATCCCCTTCCTCATGGATGTTCCACCCGTGTCAGCACGTGCTACTGATGCATTTTCCATAGCTTATTGCATTTATTAGAAGGTTTTCACGCCAGCTGGGGAGGTTCAGAGATAGGAGCAAGGACACTGCCCACCGTCACCTAGCAAGAGGGCATGCGCTCCCACATGGTGCTGGCAGGTGATTCCCCAACACTTTGCCATGGCTCCTTGCTGTAAGGTCCTCCTCAATCAACATGGATCCCCAACACTATAACCGATTGGGATGCAGGCAACATACCTACATCAGTGTGGGGGGAGCAACAGACCTACCAACCCTGCACAGAGCACATCTTCTCACTCTTTTTAATGCCATGATCAAATCTGGTTACAGTTTCACAATCTCCTGCTGAGATTCCTATTTTTATTTTTTCCTTCTGGCAAATCCAATATTGTTTAAAAATGGCAGTCACTCATCTCTACTCCCAACTACCAGAGCCAAGGGATACCCATTGCAAAGTTATTCTGTAATGGGATCTCCACTGCAGCCCTTTATGAAGACATTATAACGTTTGACAAATGCCTTTATCTTTAAAACCCATGCAGAGTCATATTTTATTCAACGGTGACAAGTTTTGAGAAGATGACAGGAGAATATGCGTAGCACTGTTACCTCTAGCTTGTCACTGGCAGTGTCAAAAGGAAATGTAAACAATCAAGTCAGTATAACAATCCTTGATTATTATTCTTAGAATAGCAAGGACATCAAGTTATAAACCATCATAAATTAAAAAAAATGCATTGACATTTATTTCGGAAAGTGACATGCAAGAATAGGCTGAAAAATTCCAAGGCTGTCTCAAGAATTTCTCTCTCAGCTCAAGTCACACTTGATTGCTGTGACATGAAAAAATCGCAGAAACAAGGGAAAATTAACAGATTCCAAAAATCAACCTTAGCAATGGCTCTGCTGATAGCCAGTAAGTCTACAGTAAAATCGGTCAGGCCATTTGGGAACCAGCTGACTGAGAAGGCTACATCATCTTCAGAAAGGGTGTTTAAGTAGATCTAAGTGTGGCAGTTTCAAGTACGGCCTGATGTTTTTACCACTTTGCTTTTTTCCCCCTTCTCCCATTTTCTGAATGCTAACATCAATCATCCTTCACTTACTGCTTTTTATATTGTCCCTTTAATCTTGTTTCTACTACTAGGAAAGTGAAAAATCCCACTGCCATCAACAGAAAAAAGTTTTTGCAGTTTTTAAGATGCTCATGCTCCTTCTCTAAAGAGGACCCCAACACAACCTGACACAGACAGACTTACAAGTCCTTTCTATAGCTAGAATGCTGTTGAAAGGTCATCAGATTTCTTATGATACTGAAAATTTGCTGTTCAATACATTAATTTACTTTCTATCTTATACTTGAAATTTACTTTATATTTGAAATGTTTCTTCCATAAACTTCTTTTTTTATTTTCCCCTGGTTTAGAATTTCTACCTTTGGGGATAACATGATTACACTGAAGTAAAGAAGAAAACCTTTGTGTCTTAAATATGGCCTCACTGTTGCCTAAACTTAAAATACGTTAACAGACCTTGACAGGTTCAGGGAGTGGTGCATCGCACTCTCCTTCAAGCAAATGCAACCTACATCTGCGACTAAGTTGCCTTTTCATGGAAATAGTATTCAGAGAGCATTTCCATAAAAATTCATCTTGGCACCAGTCTGTTTCTCTTGTCATTCACCCAGCTGTGTTCCTTCCTTGATTGATTTTCATTTTGAATAAGGCACAACAGTCATTTTCATGGAGGGAGGGAGGGGAACTTTCCGTTTTTACATAAGAGCCAACACTGTAGCCAATGTAATAGGGCTTCACGAAGCATCAATAAAACCTAGTGTAGGTGTAGCTACAGAGATAGTCTGAGAGAACGGTTCCACCTCCAGCTGCCCTTCCTAAAGACAAGGCTAACCCTAAACTCAGCTTTCTGGAGAGAAAACACCAGGTTTTTTTAAGGGTTTGAGTTGGTCCTGGTTGAGGTTAACACAAGTCCTTCCACTCACCTGAGCAGGAGATAGGGTCCAGCCTAGTTCGCCCAGGGGAAAGAGGAGCACAGAAGACAGGGAAGGGGCCACCCTCAAAGAAAAGAGCAACTGGCCCAAATGGACAAATTAAATGTTGTCTCACCACCACCACTGATGCTGCTCCTCAGCCACCAAGTCAGAGATGCCCTGACGCACCAGGCGCCTGCCAGCCTCAGTGTCTCTTCTTTCCCCTATCAGCAGGCTGAGGTGAGACTGAAATGTAACCATTTTTAAGTACTACTAATCATTTTTAACCAACTACTCTTGCAACACGCAACACCAGGGCTGATGCAGAAATGATCCCAGGCTGTCCTCACATACCCGTCAAGCCCTGCACCATTCTAGGGGGAAGGAGAGACAGACTTCTCTCCACCCAGGTGAGGATCCCAAAGGCAGGCTGGAAGGCGGAGGCTGCACCCACACTGCTCCCAGCAGGAGGATGGGCACTGACTGCTGGGGCTCCCTGCATCTCACCACCCCTCGCCTACAGCCACAGCCCCTTATCGCCATGCTCTCGTGTGTTCAAAAGGCATTTCAACCGTGTTTCCCAAACAAAAATATTAAATTATTATTTTAAATGATGGGTTTCATATTTTCTGAAGCATTCGCCCTACACTGAGGCTGAAAATGGACAGTCTGTGGTCTCTTTTATGAAGTTGATTTTACCCTTTTGGAACCAAAGTGGTAAACCACTAATGGCATGAGCATTTTTCTCATTATCAGTTACAAGGCTAATGACTCTTATTTAAGCAAGCAGTATTTTAAAAACTTTCAGGCTTGCATGTTCGGTTATTAGACCTCAGACAGTTTATTGTGTCTTCTCTTAAGAAAGTTCTTTTATGGTGTTAAATGGAAGAGGCCGTTTCAAGACCAGGCAGCAATTTGCATCAGTAAACGCTTTCAGGAGCTTGTTGCTCCAGTGTCTCAGAACTGACTCATTTTCAGAATCCCTCGCCTGAAGGTTCAGTGCACTTGAGTGCTCAGGTCTAATTGTAAATAGCTAAATGTTCAATTAAAATTGTGATCTAGCAGCTCAAGCAAAGGCAGACTTTAACCCCAGTGCTACTATCATGCTCTGCTTTGTAGTCTTGTACAAATTACTCGGCCCACTCCTAGAAAACATTAACTGAAAGAAAGTGTTTTCAATTTGTTTGCCCTAACCCTCCAGCCACAGCACGGTGTTAAGTCATGCCTCCATTTCCAGGAGTCCAGAGCCACCCAGGCATAGCAGCCCAGGCCACAGAGATTTTTTTCACTCAAGGAGCATAAGGAAGTTTTGTTGGCTTCTCTTTTTCCTCAAGCCCCATCCCAGTGCTGTCATGGAGAAAAACAGAGGCACCATCACAGCTACCAAACAGCACTACAGGAGAATTGTGCAGGGTCGGAATGGGAACATGCAAGTTTAAGAAGAGTAGAAAGCCAAGCATAAAGGCTCTGGCACCACAAAATCAAAGCATATTCATAAAACAACAGCCCAACATTTTGAAAAGTATCAAGCACGTATTACAAAGGGGTTGCCAAAGGATTGCTGTCATCTCCAGGAAAAGCAAGCATGCCACAGATATTTCCTGTGCACGCTGATCCTGGGGGAACAGTGAAAGTTGGTTATTGCACAGACCTACTCTAAATGTTCTCACTTTCATAATACACGAGTGTTTTCTCACTGCATCCATTTTTGCTCAAATCCATTGGTGGGCAGCATACCTAACTCAGCTTTTGTTTAAGTTCTTATGTTCTTCCAAGATAATTGGCCCTACGGGACTTTAATCTAAATGGAGTGTATCTTTGTAGGGACCTCATAGAGGTATTTCTAATGTTTAATGGTCTCCTGAATTACTACTTTCCTCCCACTGTGAGGGAAATGGGCTCGCCACCGCCCATTTCCCCATAGCATTCATTACCGCTAGCAATATGGATGTAGAAGCTATATCCCTTAGCCTGGTGCTTCAAAAACAGAAGAAAGAAGAGGCGAAGCCTTCCTCCTTAATGGAGGAAGACTTGCTCCACATCAATGTGATCAAGCAAAGGTCCCCCTCACGTGCAATGACTCAAGATCCCTCCATTTGGGCTCACGCCAAGGGGCTAAGGCAATTATATCCCAGCACAGCTTGCTGACTCAGGGTGACTTGCTGACACGGGCACATACCTGCCAGGGATGTGAGAACGTGAATCTGCCTATGTGGGATTATTTCTGCCTTTCTTGTGCAGCCATTTCTCAGACCACTTTCTAATGTCTTCCAGACCACCAGCAGCCCGCAGACCATATGTGGAGTAACACCGCCACAGACTAACTGGTTAATGAGTTATTCTCACACCCTGCAATAAGGCTCCCCTTAGGAGCTGGTAGACGTCTCATTGCCTGCCAGCAGGCATAGTCGAGAACCGGCTCTCAACTGCTGTCAATACCTAATTTAAAATGCTTGTAATTATAGCAGTACAACAGTAACATTTTGTTTACCTAAAAGCTAAGTTCCTCATTCATCCCTCCTGCCTCCGGCAAACAACCGCCAGACACGCACACACAAAAAAATGGGGGTATACTCTTAAAAACTGCACGTAGCCCTTCAGTTCATAGCGGTTAGGAAACACAGGCCTATGGTGTATCAAACCCTTCTGCTAACCCTGGCATGCCACCAGCTGCAACCCTCTAGGGTCGGCTGTGCCGCGGGACCCTCAGCACCCGGGTGCGACGCCCATGCCCAGTCTGTGATGGCAGGTAAATGAAGGTGCTTCATTACACGCCGTGTTTTGCCTTGCTGCCTCTTCCTTGGGTGAGTTTGTCTTTGGAAAGTGTTGCAGCGCTGGTAGGGGAAAGCACAGGGCCTTTCTGAACACAGAAAACTTCTAAACCGGCTCTACTCAAAGACTAGATTTAAAGTTTCCCCGTGCTGATCTCAGCTCCCTGCCAAACGCCACGAGTGGGGCTGAGAAGGGAAGTCTGTCCTCAGGGCCATTCAGTGCCAGGTTAGTGGCAGTCCTGTGTGCCCTCCCCGTTCAGGCCTGTTGAAATCACCTGTCTCAGCGCAAGAGAAGGAGCCAACGTAAAAGGTGATGTGCTTGGGCTGTAAATGTCATCATATCCAAAACGCCTTTCAAATTTAAAACAGCATAATTAAGATTCCCCTGCAATAGGATGCTACCGGGCCCCGTGAGGAATTAAAACAGGGGATCTTGACAGCAAGCCTTCACTGACTCCTTGCTGCCGAAGAACTGGAAGGAGGCCAGAGATGGAGCAGGAGGGAGTCATAAGACCTGCAGGTGTATGACCCGTGTCTCCTCCTCCGTGAAAGATGAACCCACACAGAGAAAGTGGAAATTCTCTGAGTTCCTACAAGGGAAATTTTATCAAGAGAAAAAGCAGTGTCTGTTTCCTGAGCTAAAAAGAAACTGCCTTTAAATGCTGTAGTAACTGGGGGGAATTAAGGCCTTCGGAGGTCATTGCAGTGAAAACACTTCCATGGCTTTCCAGGCCCAGTGGAAGCATGAGGAGCAAAGTCTAAAGCTAAAAAGCTCTGCCCCTCTCCCCCTCCCAAACCATCTGAAAAGCTTCAGCCACTTCAGCAAGGTCAAGATTTCATCCACTAAATAGAAATTCATAGTTTTCAAACGCTTTCTTGGGTTATTCTAGAATGGAGAAGGAAGAAGAGCTTATAGGTTGGTAGTTTGTTTCCATGTCACTGAATATAGTAAATAGGTAAAACAGGCTTGTTGTTTTAATTTTCAAGAGAGCAATGGTCCAAAGGGGAATGAAAGGACGGACAAATGCCCATAAGCACATGTGGTGGAGTACACCACAGGTTTTAAGTTTCTGTGCGCCAGCCAGGTTCCAGCTTCCTACCAAACCATTAAAAATAAAAATGAGACGAGAGTTCGCAAAATTCAGTATCACCTACTTAGCTGTGAGTGACTTTTTGTGAAACCATTTGCCTTGCTAATCCTTTCCATGAAACGCAGATGAGAGTCCATACCGATGGGGATCTGGCTGGGGTAGGTTTGCAGCTGGCGCAGGAGAGCCCGGCTCCATCATCCTCACCGGGATCTGCACAGGCACTCAGCCCGCCGGCGCAGGAGGTGCTCGCATCTCACATGAACGTCGACATTACCACTTCAGGACTCTGGTTGCCAGTGATGATTTGTTTCCTCACAGGTCCATAAACACTCACGGCTTACGTCAATGTGGTTTCAGGCTCATTTTTAGCTTAGGCCACTTGCCTCGCACAGTCCAAGAGGAACCCAGAGTCAACGGTCAAAAGGAGCCTCGCTTTGCTTCAGACTAGTCTACTGATCTGAACTGTACTTCTGCAGGGACACAGGGATGCCAGAAATCGATGCAGAGAGCTAGCCAGAATTCATCCAACCGTTAACAGGCAGGAACTAGGAATCACACTTTTCCACTACAAATGGTAAACCTATCCAAGCCCAAATCCCCTCCCCACAAAATTCAAATGCTTTCTTTCTATTTTTCCCAGTGTTAAACATATGTTACATATGCCTTACAAAACTCGCACACAATTTGTCCGGTTGCAAAGCAGGAGCTGAAGTGCAGCAAACATCCCTGCTCTCACTCCCATTTCTGCTTTCCAAGAGAAGTGCCAGAAAAAAGTATTCTATTTTTGTAAGAGTTTAAAGGGCATGGTCAGAAAAGTGACTATGTAAAAATGGCACCTTTTCATCCAGCAGATCTGTTCCCAGTGAGTATTCTGAGTCATGTCTGCTTACTTTAGTGACCAAAATAGATTTTTACTACTTCTCACTCCTCTTTAGTCCTGTGGAACCAACACAGCAAAGAGGGAGTTATATAAATCCTATTCTGGACCAAAACCCATCAGGACTCATAAACTAAGTGCGAGGTGCAGAAGCGAGGGCTGGATGCACGCCTATGGCTGGCTGAGGGGGCAGCACCACTACTCACTGGTTCCTCTGTCCTATGCCAGGCACAGTACATCACCCAGGGTGGTGTTCACGGAGGGGAGAAGGAGAGGACAACTCATCTTTCCTTCACCCTGGCTCCTGCACCCTTCAGCAGACCTGATTCCCATCCCACATTGCTGCTTTGCATCCCAACCATGAACTGAGCTCTCAGGTCACATTTGGTCACAACCGTCTTCCCTGTAAACCGCCATGGAAATGACAACCAAACAACCAACACTAAGCTCAACCCTCCCTCCCACTAGCTCTTGCAGGGGCACTTTGTAAGACTGGTGATTTAAGCAATGTATAGACCTGGGGATACCATCTATATGTTTGGTAAAGCCCTTCTACATAGGACGAGATACTGGGGTATTTAAAAAAAAAAAAAAGAAATAAAAGGATTTTACCATTTCCTTCATGAGAAAGAAACAGAACAGAAATTCAGAAGAGAATCCTAATAGAAAGACAGCAGTATTAGTCCATTCCTATCTTATTCTAATGATAAAGAAGGTTAATGTTTTCATTTTTCAATTTTTTCAATGAAGCCAAAAGAGACAGTAGTGCAGAAAGCATAAAAGGGCTTTACATTTCTATGTCTAATGGTTCTATTGCCAGTGATAAAACTGGACCGTAAAAAGGTAGTTTGACAGTAAAAATGAAACTATTATGTACTGGGTCAACTTTAAAAAGAAAATAATAAATAAGCAATAAGATTCATATCCAGTCAGACTGTAAAACATTCATCTCGTCTCTCTGCTGTACTTTTGCCTACATTTTTCCTTCGATTTCTCTAAGCTCAGCTGCTGAGGACTTGATCAGACCCTGGATACAGAATTCGCCGCACTCAATGCTAGCCATCTGGAAGCCAAGATACCCAGTTCTGTAACCCCAATTCCTACCCACGTTGATGGACAGAGGCTGCATCTTCAGTGACTTTCCAAAACTAACAATACTGTCTCAGACTGGCAACATTAACCTGGCCTCTGTCGGGAGAAGAAGCTTACACAATTGCTAGATGCTTGATTTTCAGATGGCTACACCTAGGTAAGGTATATCCTACCCTCCTGAAACTGTTTTTCAGTCTCATCACATAGAACTGACTACTCTGCATAGAACCAGCAAGATGCCAGGTTCAGATTTCTCCGTGCTCTTCATTTCAAGAGGGTCATGAATTGCTTCGCTTTGGTTGTGCCTACCAAGAGGTGCTCTCTGTGGTTTCAGGATGCTGACATACATATTGGTGACAGATGAGTTGGCTTGTCTCGATTGCAAGAGATACAGAATATGTTACAGACTGTTTGCTATAAATACATAAAAATACCAGAGAACTTATAAATGCAGCAAAGGAATGAAGAGCACTAGTCCAAATTCCCAGATCCACATTCTGGTAAAAATCTAATGAAATTCAGGAAAAGGCACAAGGACCAAACTAGATCTTGATTTGATTTTAAATACTTTATTCTTTCCCTTTTACAAAACCGCTTTTAATGCCACGGGCAAAAACCTGTGCAAAAATAATAAAAACCCCAACCCTCTATAAGCCTTTGAACAGCCAATTACAATCACAACCATCAATGCTACAGCGGTTCTTTGGAGAAATGATGGACAACTCTTTGCAGATCTGCTTTGCAAGAGTCCTGCAAATAAGCTTCTTTTTCAAGCCGATTTTGCAGTTTAGTCTCTGTGCATGTTGTAATGCAATATATTAATGTTACTTTAGTAGTTTACTATAAATCCTTTGTGTATAATTTGTGAAGTCTACAGAGAACAGTCCATTTTATAAACAGAATTTTAAAACGCCAGGTTTAAATTTATTGCAGGGTTTATTCAGAACTGACAAAGCCTCCTTAGAAAACGGAATTTTGCTCAGAAGACTTTCCTTCTGCATAGCTACTAGACTTCTTTCTTTACAAAGCCCTTTTTAATTACACAGAAAAATATAAACAATGATAGAAATGCAGTTTGTCTAAAGTGAATTGTTTGATTGCTATATTTCATTTTTTGTTCTCGTTCAATGAGAGTAATTTACCAAAAAAGATACACTGTGCAATTTTCTAAATCCACATGATTTTTGCATATACATTTAATTGCACCAAAACAAATAACACACAAACTACTGAATATCGAAAAATATATGACTTATTGAAAGAGTTTGCTTAAGTCAAATCGGGTCAAATATACTGTCTACATCCATACTTAATAGGCTAAAAATAAAATAGTAAATCCAATGCAAAGCCACAAGGTATTATGAAAAACTCAATCTGGTAAACCTACATGACTTACAAATTAGAAGAAATCAATCAGATTTCACAAAACATTTTGTCATACATAGTTTACAGGGCAGCAAGCTGCTACTCCCTAAGCCACTGCTCCCATCACTAGGTGAACGAAAAAGACCTGAACAGTTAATAAATCAATGCATCTTCACTGAAAGCATAATATTAGGGGGAAAAAAAAGACCCTTACCGACCACTTGTAGCAGCCAGTAAAAGACAGAAGTAAAAGATGCTGGTGCAGCAGGCAGTCTATTCGGGATGGGGGGAAGTTAACAAGGAAGGAATCCTACTCCTGACTCGCTCACACCTGCACGGCCTCAATCAGCCTTTGCCATCTCACGGCATCTCAGCCAGCATCCCCGGTGCCACAGCAATGGCTGTCACCTCCCCTCCCCTCGTGAGAGGCAGCGTGGGGTGTTAGGCATGGGCACTACTCCCTGACTTGGCAGCAACGGTCTCCAACCCCCTTTATGCTGCCCATCCAGTCTCGCGCCCTGAACTGCTCTCCCGCGGCAGCCAGCTCTTCAGCCGGTGCAAACTATTTCCAAGATTTTTCTCTTGTTGGTGTTTTTTTGCGAGGTGAAAGGAAAACAAGCCTGTTTCATTACGGACCTCCTGGAGAAACCCGAAAACTTGGGTGTCTAAATGGAGCTGATTGAAACCACATTTAAGCTCGCATCGGTTTCACTCGACCGGTGCAGTACGGCGAGCCTGCCAGTGCTCATCCGTTCCTACAAGCTGGCCTTTCTTCTTTACATCAGCAGCTAATTAGGCGTGAGTAGTTCACAGCTACAGACTACCTGACAAGTTGTGAAGATCTGAAACACAACAGAAGTCAATATTCATTTGCAGGAGCAGCATCTAAAAGAGGCAGCAGCTTTTTAATACCCTACCAATATTGCAGAGTGTCTAATCCTCCAGGCAGCCTGCTGCTTTCTCCCTGCTGAAAGGACCGGCAAAAACACGGCACCTTTTAGTGGACAGCGAGGAAGCTGATAGGAAGTCAAGACGCTTCAAGAAGCACCTGGATATCATAACACTTACTGTCTGTATTAAAACGAATCAGAACAGACTACCTCTATCCAAAACCAAGCCCCCAGCCACTCGTGCCTGACAGTGATCTCCCAGACACAAGTGGTCACCCGGCGTTCAGCCGAAGAGCTGGTGTGGCTACAAGTTGAGGCCCTTAGTTTTAAACCAGCCTCTATCAAAGCCTGTTGTATCTCCAGCTAAAATGAAAACATATGTTTATTGTTTTCTCTTTGGGCAGACAATTAATATTTATACGATGGATTATCAAACGAAAATAACTATGTATTTTGTTCCTGGAATAAGTTTTTTCTTATTGGAATGAAGTTGTGCCAAGGAGGGATTTCATCTGATGCAAGCAGCATGCAAGAACTATCCACTTCGCATGATAGCTTTCCAAATTAAAAAGTGGCATTTCAGAACGGGCCATGGCAAAGGTACGTTGGTGTAAGTGACCCCTGCAGTGCAGTCTCATGCGCCACGCAAGACAAAGTGCCACCGAAGTCAACAGGAGACGCGTTTGCTACAGCAGTACGGGAAGCAGGCTTTCCGTAAATTCATTCATGCTTACTTCAGATCAAATATCATTTTTCAAACAACATAGGAAAAAAGGTCTCGCTGCATACATATTAGTTTTGATATATATTCCAATTAACAAGGGCTTGCACTGTGTCCCCTGCAGAATAAACTCCCTGGCTTTCGTTGTGAAATTACTGTTTCACGAATTCAATCAATCCCTCCAGATTATACACATACCACTAAATATAAATAGAAGAGGTTAAAACGCAGTTTAAATATAACAGATATGCCCGCAACTCCATATTTAGATATACCCTTTCATTTTTTCCTATTGCTCACTTTTTACTTACATTTAAATTTAGCAAAGTAATTTTAGACTGCCAGTTCTCTACCTACACAACTATGCTGTGAAGGAAATACATTAGATTTTCTCCACTTATTTCATTACCTGTCAAAACAATACAAATTCTTGCAACTCAAACCTTGAACCCATGCAAAGGACAAAAGGATGCTTGACTTTACTGGGGAACCTGCCTGTCGAAAAGTGCATGGCTAGAACCACACAGGGAAATAAAAAAAAAACATTCTAGTGGCTGTGAAAGTGGCCAGTTGTGGGTATAATGAAAACTAGTGTGGTGTTACTGCACAAAAGGTAATTCTTTCAACCCAAGACAAACATCATTACAATTCAGGCTGAAAATATCTTACCAACATGAACTTATTTTTTAACAACAGCGGTTTAAATCAACTGTATAGGACAGCTGACGTAAAAACATGAACTAATCCCTGGCCTACCTTCCCAGCTGTCCAGCAGAAAAACACCCTGGGCAGCATCAGGCACTCCAGGCTCAGCCTGCACCGCTGACCTTAGCTGATATGGATCAGGCCCAAAGGGCCCTTTCTGACCATACCTCCTGTCAACAACTTCCACCTCAAGTCTGGGACACAGATTTCCACAGAGCTACTTGCATGATTAAAAGAAGTACGGTTCGTCCCTACTGCCTTTCCCACTCCCTGCCCTACCCCACCCCCCACCCCAAAAAAATACAACCCCTTAAAAGAAAAATTACAAGCTTCCTGGTAGTGGAAAAAAACCCCAAACACAATAGATATTTGAAGGGAAACATTTTAAATGGTTGGTTTTGGTTTTTTTTTTTTACCTGCTTGTAACTCCTGGAGCATTTAGTAACGCAGAGGCAAGAAAAGGAAGGAAACGTAACATGTAACGGTTCAGGGCTACCAGATGCCATCAGCACTGTAAAAGCTTTTCATGGTTCTTTTGATCCTCACTGCACTACATCTATCCAAGAGGAGAACCGCTGTAATCAGGGACCTCAGCAGAGCAGACAAAGTGAACTGCTCTGCAGAGGGAGAACCAATGCCATGAGCCTCACATTTTGATAGTGAAGCACTGGTGTTTTGGAGAAAGCGTAATGAGAAAGGATTTGCCTCATCAGCAGCCAGGTATTTTGCTCATGTGGCATTGTTCAAACCAACCCGATTACAACCGTCATCCCAGGGTTTTGTATTTGTTTACACAACTCCGTGTGCCCACAGAAAACAAACGTCCCGCGTTGGAGCAGGTAGCAAAGACACATCCACATGGCAAAGGTGAAAGCACTGGTCTTAGGCGAAATCGTCATTTGAACGCTAACAACTGTGGGATCAGACCTGGTATTTCAGATGGAAAAGGTCTAATTTATCAACATACAACTGACTGTACTTGCACTAAGAGACACTACTTCCAAGTTTGTAATGATCTGTATTTTAAACTCATGGTTCCTACCCCTGAAACTGCTCTACAGATTCATACACCCTGATTTCTTTGGTGCCTGACAAAGAGCTCAAGCCGGGTTAAAAGAAAGAGAGAGAAGCCACACAGTCACTACTGCTTATAAACCATCAGACGAATAATATGCATGATCCATCTCACCTAGAATATATCTTTAAGAACCAAATGCTACACAAATTACAATCCAAATGGAGTAACACCTTAGGAGCAAAAAGTCCGACTAATCACACCTAGGACTTACACCGACAGATCATTTATAAAATTCCTGTAACATGTAACTCTATCCAGTACTATATGATTTGTTTAACTTTGGGACTGAATTGTGGGAAGTGGGGACAGATGCTGTTCAAAGCTCTAAACCCTGAAATGCGTTTGGAGGTAGTGATTCTTTTCTTGCAAAGATTTTCGAGGAATTGCATAGCACATTAGCCATTGTTTGCCTACAAACGTGCATGAAAGAGAAAATAAGAACTGACGTTATTGTTCCAATGTACTGTGTCTTTGTTTTTATCAATGCCCTTTAAGAAACAGATAAGACAATCAGTATAAAAATACATTTGTTCTATATGAAGTATGGCATAGTTTTGCCTTTACTTATTTCCTTTTAATTAGGAAGCTGTGAAACAATCTGTTTCTCTTCCTTGATTTTCCTGTCGGTTCAGGTGGGCTTGAAATCACACACCTGATGCATATATTCTGAAGAAAGTTTACATTTCATACCCTCGTGAGGAGCTGTCTTTGTCTACTTCACTTGTTTCAGTGAACCCAGGGAAGTGGTTAAAGGGTTAAACCAAAGGAATGTGACATTTCTCCATGTGCAGTTCATAGACCTATCCTGGTTTTCCTAATGGACTCAAAATTGCATGAGTAGAATGCAATTTCCAAACTATTACTTCAGGACTGAAGCACAGTGTTAATTCAGAGAATGACACTTGGACTACAAATAAAAACTGCACCGGAGAAAGAGCCAGTTCCCTTGAGCTGTGGGGTTCGTAGCAAAGGCAGCAGCAATGAATGGAAGTTTATCTTAGGCAGAACTTGCAACTTCAGCTTTTGTAAATATGGTTACGTACGCTCCGTACTCCACAGCAAAGTCATCTGGTCACCAAAATAGCTCTCCGCGGATTGTATCGCAGCGCTTACTCTTGAAAAGTGCCACAACCAGCTCTCACTCTACTCAGACCAGCTCAGGTAGCTGAAGGGTTTCCGACAGGCAAAAAGCTAGTCAGCTTTTGAAAAGGCAGTAGAGGTATTAGTTAATTGAACGACGAATTGCTGAAAAGAATTACAGACGCCAACGCTGCTATTACGAACCAGGAAAAAAAACTTCAGGCGGGGAGTGGGGGGGGATGATAGAATTTCCGAGGCTGATGCCCGAAAAGACGGCAGCCAGC
>NW_010260259.1:0-1622 GCF_000690775.1 Eurypyga helias
GGTGACCGCTGCTGAGCTGCCAGCTGGGAGTACCGGCCCCGGCGGCGGGGTGAGAGGGCCGGGGGGATGTGTTCTGCTCTCATGTCGGGCCGTTCCCTTTCTGGGCGCTGTGTTGATCAGGCGTTGGGTGAGCTGTTAGCGGCGTGTTTGTCCTGGGTATGGAATCATGGAATGGTTAGGGTTGGAAGGGACCTTAAAGACCATCTAGTTCCAACCCCCCTGCCATGGGCAGGGACACCTTCCACTAGACCAGGGTGCTCAAAGCCTCATCCAGCCTGGCCTTGAACACTTCCAGGGATGGGGCATCCACAGCTTCTCTGGGCAACCTGTTCCAGTGCCTCATCACCCTCTCCGTGAAGAACTTATTCCTGATATCTAATCTAAACCTCCCCGCTTTCAATTTAAACCCATTACCCCTTGTCCTGTCACTACAGGCCCTTGTAGCTGCAGGTTGCGGTCACAAACCACCTTTCCTCACAGCGGAGGGCAGGTTGGGCCCCAGTGCTGCTCTTTTAAGTACATAAGGATGACTTTAAGGACTGGTGAGCTTGTAAGCCTGCGTTTGATGAGGATTTGGGATAAAATGTTTTCATTTTGAAAAGCGTAACTGGGTGTGTTCTTCCTTGAATGGTTATAGTTAAAAAGTCATGTAAACACAGACTGCTTAAAATTCAGTCACTGATGTGTGGCTGCAGGGCTTAGCCTGGCAGTAGTAAGTTACCTGAGGACATTTAATGAGTTCTGCTGTAGTGTCTTCAGGTGCTAAATTGTGTAACTATATTTGAAATAATGAATGGGTGTGATGATGGATTCGTGAAACTGTGAAAAGCATAGTAAAAGTACAAATACACGGAGCTACAGGGCAAGCAAATAGCTAACAAGTAGGTAAAATAGCTTGAGGTGATCACACAGGACAGCTTCCTCTGACATGTGTTTCAGTCCTTTCTATATAGACCTGGGCATCTGAAGGGCTGTCTTGTAGATTCAGCTGAAAATTAGCATTATGGGGCTAGTCTGCGTGCGGATTGATAATCCACAGACATCAAGGGTTGTACAAGAACAAACGGTTCATCCGTGTTTAGAGCAGGAGGCTTTAGCCTGTAGCTAGCAAGGGAAGATGGCATTGCTTCTGAGGATGACACTGTCTTAAATTAGTTTAAAAAGATTGTAAGCCACAGTCAAGTATTTGTGTAGGACTTAAAACTACATTATCTTTAAAGTATAGCATATATATCAAACTGAAATAAGACAGATTTATGTTATGTATTAGGAAGAAATTCTTCGTGGTGAGGCACTGGAACAGATTGCCCAGAGAAGGCGTGGATGCCCCATCCCTGGAAGTGTTCAAGGCCAGGCTGGATGAGGCTTGGAGCAACCTGGTCTAGTGGAAGGTGTCCCTGCCCATGGCAGGGGGGTTGGAACTAGATGATCTTTAAGGTCCCTTCCAACCCAAACCATTCCGTGATAAGAATTGATAATGGGAGATTAATCTAGAACACGGTATGCACGTTAGGCAGAAGGATCCCCCGTGCATCCAGCGCTGTCAATAAGGAATACTAAGTTGCTGTGAAATTTTGATGATTATTTTTTAGATATCAAGGGAAAGCCTATTCCTAGTAGGG
>NW_010260259.1:1648-30342 GCF_000690775.1 Eurypyga helias
TAGGGAAAGGGTTAAAACATTCAGAATTTGTATCTAGAAGTTTGTGTCCATCTGATGTGACTGCAGTTAGCCTTGCTTTGAGCCGGAGTTGGACCAGAAGATCTGTAAAAATCCCTTCTGACATAAATAATGCTACGAATATCTGGAAATAAGTGGCTGCAACTGAACTGTTACTGAGAGTTAACACATTTGCTAGTGCTTTGTAGGAAAATCTGTGTTGTAGTCTGCTCACCGATGGTTCTTCTAAGTCTACCCTGTTAGGTGGAGTGATGGAAGGCTTGTTACCTGATTAACATAGACTTTTCTTTAGTTTCTTGAATTCTCATTGATTTTTAGGGCAAACTGAAACATGAGTGATACAGATGAATCCAAGGCTTCTGGCTCTGATTACCCTGGTGCCCAAGAGCTGATCCGCAGCCGGCAGAAAGAACGGGTTAAGGTCTGTGCGCATGAAGCAACTGCACAAAGGGAGCGTTTACATTCAAGGCAGAAGAAAGCTGCTCCTGAGCTTAACAGAGTATGTAAATCTTCAGCTGAGGTGTTACTGGACAGCAGTGATGCAGAAATGTGAGTTTTTCGCGAGTTGGGAATTTTCCATATGAAGAATCTGTCATACCTCATAAAAGCATACATTCTCTTGGAAGTAAATATTTTTTTTTCTTCTTCAGTGAGCTCTCTGCTGCTAGTGGCAGTGAGTACCATCCGAAGTGCTCCATCACACCTTCAAAGGAAAAAGAGGGATCTCAGTCTTCCAAGCAACAAGCTGAATCTGTTTCAGGAGTGCCTGACAAGGAAAGCTCTTCCAATTCTTCTCTGTCCCCTCAGAGTCCAGTGAAATCATCTGATACTTCCCAGAAACAGAAGTCAAGGTTCAATTTGAAAGCCATTTTAGCCTATCACTTCAGGGGAAAGAAGTTCAAGGCTGCAGCACACCAAAAATACAAGGATAGATCAGGCAGGAGGAAGAGAAAGTATCAGCGCACCCAGACACCTCTGAGGAAGCCACTCCCAACAGCCTCACCTCAAGAGAAAAAGAGGCGGCTTCTGGACAGAGGTTTTCAGTTCCCTTTTGTTGAAAAGCATTATGGGCAGAAACATATTCCCTTAAAGATGGTTCTTGGCTATGAGGTGAGCCCTTTGTTTTGTGGGGTACGTGTACTTTTTTAGTCTGAATATAGTGCAGTTAAACTGGTGATGTTGTGCTTCTACCTGATGTGCTGCAGTAAAACAGTGAGACAGTTGTTACTGCTGTTAAACAGGACACTGGAGATTGTCAGCTTAATACCTTTTCAGACAAACACAGCTAGGATGTGGGTGTTGGTGTAATACTGCATGTCCGTTCAGAATCTTTAATGGTATTTTAGTGGTATTTTTAAGATCTCACCTGATGCATTTTTCTTTAGCAAGCAGCTGCAAAGGGATATTTCCAGTACATTGAAGTGCTTAAATACGAGGAACATCTCAAAAAAGCTTTAAAAGCCCTTCAGGCTAGCGAAGACTTAGAAAGAGAATGTATGGTGGTGCGGAAACACAAATATTTAGATGACGAAGGCCCCATTTCCCCTATCCAGGAGACAATGTAAGTTCGTTTTTATATTTTCAGGTGGTGTAAACTTGCTTTTTCTGTTTTTAACTAAAATACGAGTTTGAGTGTATGCAGGTGGATGCATGACACCCCACCCCACTCCCCCAGCTCTTGGTCATCCCCAGCCCGTTTGCAGGCACGGGGAGGGCATCCACACGGCTTCAGTCACAGATGCAGAGCGCAGCACCGTGGCTGCTGTACGGAAGGCTCACTCCACCCCAGCCCTGCCTGTGCGGTCTGCCGCCCTTACGCTGGGGAGCTGGGGCAGTTGCTGGTAGTAGCATGCAGTTTTGTGACAGAGTTGTGGGAGTGTCAAGTTCAGTTCCTCTGCTGTCTCTTCAGGGACAAGGTTGTGTAATCTAACAATATCTGCTTATGAAAGCACTGCTTATTTTGGGAACAAAGCACTGCCACTTGGGGTTCTGTGCTTGGGAACTGGCTCGGAGTGTTTTGCAGAATGAGATATTTCTAACATGAAGATGGATGATTGTTTCAAGTGGTGATTTGTGCTGTCTCATTAAAATGACATGATAGTAATGCTTTTAAAAACAGGTATTTCCTGAAACCAGATCCTGTGTAGTTACCCCAGATAAAGAGGTGGAGTGTTTTATGGCAAAGAGTAAAGGATATTTTTTAATTTGGTGAGTTAGCTTAAATGCAGTGAAGGGATCAGCAAGAATAATAAATGTTGTAAATATACTTGGCACCTTTAAACTAGAAAGCCTAAAATACAGTGTGAAGGTACAAAGCTGCCTTTCAGCTGTTGTTCATTTACACAGCTGATTTATGCATGTTGAAGTATTGGAGTGAGCCTGTAAAACATGTAACAATTAGTTTGCTCTCCTACAGAGGAGCAGAAGAAAGAAAACTCTGTAGAAGGAACGTAAGCCAGCTCATCCAGACACTAAATTATTTACAGAGTACTGGACTTTGCGAGGTTTTGGAACCAGTCCTCCCAGTGCCATTTGTTGAAACCATAGTACTGAAACCTAAATCTCTCAGTACTGCTACTCGTGTCTACTAAATCTTTGTTCTGCTTCTAAGCACTCCTTCCACCCTGCCAGTGTTGCTAGCTGGGATGTCATTTTGCTGTCAAACTAGAACTGCATGTAGAAGTAGTGTTATCTTAGACCTACAGCTGTAGCACTTACGTAAACATTAGGAGAAACCAGGGGCTGTAGTAGGAAAAGTAATTTACACATTTGAGGCTACTATAAAAGTACATAGCTTGACTGGAATTTCTGTATTTCAGTGATAATGATAACTTGAATTCTGATAATCAAGAAGACCTTGATGCCAGAGTAGTGGTGAGTAAATATTCCTTAACTTCAGAAACTCTCCAACCTTCCTTGTCTTTTGAGGTTAAAAAATAGTAGATAATGTTGTGAGTACTTAATTCTTGAGCTGAGATCTAGAGGTAGCTGTATGATACCTGTGAATCCTGATCTGTACTGCAGAAGGAAGTTGTTTGGAGACTCCATGCTCTCCTCTCATGAAATAATGCTGGAGTGTGTAGGAATTCTGGAGTTAAATGAAGAGGTCTTTAAGTCTGCAAAGTTACTACCAAAATCTTCCAAGTATGTCAAAACTAGACTTATGAATACTTCTGCCTTCCATTTTTGTAGGAGAACAGCTCTTTCATTTTAAGCAGCAAAATTCCCAGTAAGAAAAAATCAAAGCCAGAAACAAAACGTGTGAAACTGAGGTGATTGAAATAGAGGAGGACGACTGCTGCTGAGAACTCTGGGCTTCTGCAAGGTTCACTTCCCTGCACAGAAAACTGACGAAGGAGGTGGCAGTGGTCACTCTTCAGATACCTTTTTGTGGCCTGCTTGGTTTACAACGCTGGCTGAAGTCAATGTCCAGCTGTCAGCCAAGCAACCCAGGCAGATGTGGGTTAAGGTGAGCACCTTGGGCTTGTGCCCGAGGGGGTTACAAAACAAGTACCATCTTTTTACGTGTCTTCTGTGCTCTTCTGTACCAAGTGTACACTATCCGTGGCTCAGTGACTGCGAGTCTTGCTGAAATGCTGGCATCTGCAGCTGGACTTCTGTTAACCAGTGGAGCGTAGAATTTGTCATGAAAACAGGAAAACGAGTTCCAAATACTGTAACAAAGTATGTCACAGTATGGAAAAGTGAATGCAGTTGCTTGCATACCTTGCAGAGAGCAGTTTTGGATCCCTTTTCTCTTTCATAGCTGACACTGTGAATGGTACTTGAGGGATTATTTTTCTGCATCTTACGGAAATGCAGGTTATGCTTTGAAATACTTAAAGCTGAGAAAGGGTTGAAAGCAGAACTGAAGTTTAATGCAAATCTTAGTGCCAAGAGGGAAAATTCGGAAGTGGTTAGTCAGCTGGGACAGAAGTCTGCTGCAAGATACAGTTAAATGCATTCCTGTGATGATAAAATCCATTTGTCTGGTTGAAGTTGTGTATTGCATGTAGAATAACTTCAGAAAACTAATTCTGTGCTCCTGAATCTAATGCAGTAATTTAAAGTTCCATGTTATCTTCAAAATAACTGGTGGTATAGTGAATCTTGGATAAACAAAGATGTGTCTTGCTCTGTCCAGAGTGGGATCTGAGGTGGGCAGGACTAAGCAGAAGGGGAAAGCTCTTCATAACAATGGTACTTAACAAGCATTGCCCCTGTTGCAAACACCTTTCTCAAATGTGCTTTAGTTGGAAATATGACCAGTGAGTGTTTAGAAAGGGTCAGAGTGGGGCTGACTCCCAGCTGACAAGCTGTCCTGGTAGCAGTAGGAATAGAGTCACGTTTGGAAAGTTCACTTGTGAACCAGCAGGATGTAAATAACCAAAGGGTGATCTGCCTCGCTCAAGCTCTGACAGCCACATCTGCCAGCAGCAAACTAACATCTGTTCATCTGTGCTGAGAGGGTGGTTAGAAAAAGCCTTGATATCTACTGGTTTAATTTCCTTAATATAACTGGCAGTCTGAGGAGACTTGCAGTAGGTGCTCAGTATAATCATAGAATCACAGAATGGTTTGGGTTGGAAGGGACCTTCAAGACCATCTAGTTCCACCCCCCCTGCCATGGGCAGGGACACCTTCCACTAGACCAGGTTGCTCAAAGCCTCATCCAGCCTGGCCTTGGACACTTCCAGGGATGGGGCATCCACAGCTTCTCTGGGCAACCTGTTCCAGTGCCTCACCACCCTCTCTGGGAAGAACTTCTTCCTGATATCTAATCTAAACCTCCCCACTTTCAATTTAAACCCGTTACCCCTTGTCCTGTCACTACAGGCCCTTGTAAAAAGTCCCCTTCCAGCTTCCTTGTAATACTAATTACAATTATTACAATTCCTTGTAATAATAATGAGAGCAGGTGAAGTGGCATTCCCTATAGGCTTGAAATAAGGTCCCAAGTCTTTACAAAGGAATTCCGGGGTTTCCCAGTTGCAGCTTAGTAGCTCTAGGGAGTAAAACTGCAAAAGTTACCCTGCAGTGGTCGAAGATCACGTGTAATACTGGTGCAGAATTACTGGCTAAATGTAGCTCTTTTAGGCGTCTACCTGAGCAATACTCTCTGCCCTGAAAGACTCATCCTGGATCTAGGCGTGGGGCTCTCGCTTGGTAAGGCGTAGCGAGGTGGTGTGTGGAGCCTCGCTCAGTCTGCAGTTCGTGTGATGAATTTTTCTGTTCAACTGCTGAGTGACTCAGAAATGAACTAATTTTCAATTCTGATTAGAACTGGATAAATGCACATGAAAGGCAAGCTTGTTACAGTTGTTAAATTGCTGAAACCAAGCTTCTGTCTTTAGCAATCTTCAGTTATTTGACCGTATCTAATAGTTTTCATCACCTTTTTTCTTCTAGTCTGTGTTGTTTTCAGAAGATGAAATTCTGCTCAGTTTTCCTGATGTGCAAGGTGAGCTGTTATTTGGCTTGGTTTCTGTTTTCCCTCTGTAGGTTTTCTGCTTTGCTTCACAACGTTTTGATCAAAGCAGTATTTCAGAGCTCACGTGTGAATACCTGGCAGTGTGTCAGAGCTGCGCAGCTTCTGCGTGAAGCTTCCAAGGTATTGAGTGCAGAGCGATGTCCCTTTCATCACTGACCAAACTGAGAGCCTGTAGCCTCTGCTTGAGTGAAAATTCCAACTTCAGAGTTCTTGAATACCCGCACGTGAAATGTGGTGGTTTGTAGAAGTGGTGTGTGGACACACTTTGGGTTTACCTGGTGTTGAACACTGCAAGGCAGCTTGTTCTGTCTGATTTGGCTCTGATGCTGCCTGGGATCTTCTGCTGGCGGTGCCTCACCCGCGCTTTCTGTGCTGGGTGTGTCCTACAGCTGCAGCCGATGGCCTCCCTGCCGTGACAGCTCATCGTCATGCGTGTCCCACACAGGAACGGCAGGAAGCAGCTGCTAGTCTTACATGTATGTATTGTTACAGCTGTGAAACTTCCACTGTAGGGTGTTAGCAAGGTCACGTGGTTTCAGGAGAGTCTAGGAGACAGCATGCACGAAAAAGGCATGGAAGATTATTTGACAGGAGAACATCTTTAACCTGGGAAGCCCCGAGCTAAAGCTGGGCCAGTAATAAACCCTTACAAGAACACACTTAAAGAGGGTAGGAACAGGACTTCTTACTTGGCTCTTGCTGTAGTAGGGTGATGGGTGAGAGAAGGTCTCAGTCTGACACAGCACAAATTGTTCTTAGGTCAGTGTGTCTGAACTCCTTGCCACAGTTACCTTTGTCCAGACTCCACCAGTCTGAAAGTCTAGAAGACCCGGTAGTGGTAGGTGACAGTTCTCACTGGTAAGTATATAGTAAACTGAAATGGCTTTAAGTGCTGTTTCAAGAACAGTTGGAAAATGAAAGCTGATGTGTTCAGTCTGTTCCAGCACGTGTTCAGTTTTTGTCTGTTGCTGTAGACAAAAAACCTGGAACCTAGTGCTTAGACAAACACCTTCTTTTGCAACCCACAGCTGATAAACGTATTAGTTGTGTTACTTATATGAAGGGACAGTATTTGCATGTGCTCAAACCCCGAGGAATCTAGGGCATGAGTTCCATGTTCTGGTTTGCAGAAGTGTTGTTCAGTTACATTGATTTCTTTCCAGGCTTCGCAGATGAAGACGGCAGCTCTGCAGCAGTGAGCAGGGGTAACTTGTTTGGTCAGCCGGAATTCCTGTGGCTGTTTGCTGGCCTTCTGATGTACAGATCTGTTCCTTTGGTGAACTCTGGAGCATGGAAGAGGTAAGCTTTGCGTTTCTTCTGAACTTCAGCGTAAGAGTATTAGATCCCTTCAGGCAAAAGTACCATTTCCACAGCAAGCAGTCAGGTTAATTTGTGCACTGTATGGTGTCTGCACCCAGCAGTATCGTCCTGGTGGGGTGTTCAAAAAGTGGTGCTACAGTATTTCAGCAGCTGGCATCGTTGGTTTTCACGCAGATGTGCTGGTTAAACTTGGTATTTCTGTTGAAACAAGTAGATTGAAAGTTTATATACTGGGATTGAAAGTTTATTACTTTTCCATACAACATGGAAAAACTGTTGAGCTGTTACGGGATTAAAGTATTGTTACATCGATGACCTTGTTCCAACACCTCTCTTAGGGAGCGTTCCTGTGATGTCTGGAGCAGTGGAAAGCCTCTACTCTAAAGTGTAAGTACTGAGGAAATCGTTTTTCCTGGGTGGAGATAGTTGGATGAGGATCATAAACGCTGAAGCCTTAGCTTTTTGGCTACCTTTTTACCAAGAAGCAGTGTTTTGAAACAAATCCATGTGCCAAAGGGCAGCTTGTTTCATGTTGTTTTAAAAGTCAGCTGGCTGGGCTGCAGAACCAGAAGCTACTCTGTAGATACGGTGAGGAACTAATTGTTATGCCTCGTTATTCACCGACAGACACAACTCCCTGTGTCAGTGTAGAACTAATTGCTATGCCTCGTTATTCACAGACACAACTCCCTGTGTCAGTGTCTGAACTGAAGAACGTGGCTAGAGGAGTGACAGGTTATGCTTTCCTCACTGCAAAGTTAATTGCAGTGGTGACAATGAGGCCTGTAACAGGTGCACTTAGTGGGACAGCTATGCTGTCAGAATGCAGCTACTGTAAGATCCCAAGGATTAGCTGGTTTGGGTGTTCCGTTCTGCATCCTGCCTACTAAAGGATGTAGAACTAGCAGGTAGGGGAAAGACGTGCGGTGCTGTGTTTGTGTAGATGGTTTATTACAGCATTTCTGTAAGCTGTCTTAAAGGGGGATGTCATAGGTGGGTTTTTTATGCCCTAGTACTGGCTCACTCCCTCAGTTGTATCCCATGTACCACAGTGCTCCAGTTCCTGAAATCACAGACAGAGGTGGTGGGCTGGGCCATGGCTCGGATTTTGCATGAAGTGCTTTGTTTGGGTTTAGCTTTCAGAGAGCACAGCTGGTCCACAGCCTGCCTCCTTCATGTTGAGTGTAAAAGTACCAACCACTGAAGATCTGAAGAAACTCGGAACTATTACTCATGTGCAACAATTTACTTCTTTTTAGGAGGTCCACGTGATGGTTCAGTGAGAACGAGCGTCTGGGTAAGTTGGTGTGACAGACGGTCTGTGGGTGTGTTCAAGCCCTGCCTGCGGCAGGTGAGCTGGCTGTCTTCACCTACCAAGCTGGTTAGATCGCCAGCTTTCTTACCGAGAAGATCCAGTGTTGCTTCAGAAAACATAAAGGCTTGTCTTGCCCCAAACTTGAGAATGCTGTGAGAAAACTGTGGTGATGATGGGCAAAATGTTCAACTGCTCTGAAGAGAGTGAGTGAGAACAGCCTTTCTGAACAAACCTTTGCCACATGTCCTTGGCATGTCACCTTATTCTGGGCATCCGTTCAGTGTATTTAAGGGCCATGTTTTGTGGCAGGGAGCAAAGGTCATGATGGTGTGAACTTTCTTTTAAACAGGACATTGTGAAGACCTGTCAAATTAAATAGGATAATATTCTGGTGTTGTAGTAGCTGTCAGTGTGATTCCAGGGAGAGGCTGTCAGAAATACCAGTGGGGATTAGACACCATGTACTGCTCTCGGTTCTGGTCTGCATGCACGTACCGGTTGGTAACCTTACCTTGATTTTTCAGGTAGCTGGAGAAGAGAGAAGGAAATGCCAGATATCTTTTCACATGAACCTGAAGCCCCTCCTAGGGTTAGTATGACATCTCTGGTTCTGGATATTCCTTAATGATTGAAGGGCTCTGGTTTTTGGTGGCTGGAGGTTTGTCAGATTAAGCTTGTGGTGACTTGTTCAACACTACCTCAACTGTACTTTGTGTTCATTGTCTGTTAAGTGAGGAATATTAGTCCAGGGAGGACTCCTACAGGTTTCTCCGTCTGAAAGGAGGGATCAGCTCAACTGCTTAAACTGGTGGTTTTACTTCTACAACTTCTACAGTGTTACGCCTAGCAGGGAGGGTTCTGATTGAGTACAACAATGTAGTTATCCCCTTTGTTGTTTGCCTTTCAGGTAGCATTAACTTTTAACATTAAAACTGTTTGCTCATGTGGAGTTACTTCATCTTTCCCAAATGTTAGTGTGTCATTTACCGTCCTCCTTCCCCCAAGTGCCTTGAAAAAGTTAAGGGTCTGTATGAGATGCCTTTCCAGTCTGCTTGGTTTTTATGTATCGTGCTTGCTTATGTTACCGGAAATGTTGAGGTCTATCCCGATAGGATCTCCTCCGTAGGTTCGTGTCGTTGGAAATGCCTCACAGAATAAACTTGCGGTTTCGCTTTACCCATCGAACTACCTGTTAGCTCTGTGGGATAAAACTGCAAGACAAACCGCCGTGGGGCACCCTGGGGGCTGCCGCGGGGCACGCTGGGGGCTGCCGTAACGCCTTACGTTCTCCCTTAGGTACTGACACGCTTTCGATACCAATGAAAAGGGGATTCAAGTGGAAAAGCTTGGTAAGAGTGGAAAGGTGGTGTGTTCTAGGACGTCAGGTGTCACCAACGTGTTGGATTACGTGGGCTGAACTTTTCCCTTCAGCCAGGTTTTTGTGTAGGTACCGGGGCACCCTGGGGGCTGCCGTAACGCCTTACGTTCTCCCTTAGGTACTGACACGCTTTCGATACAAATGAAAAGGGGATTCAAGTGGAAAAGCTTGGTAAGAGTGGAAAGGTGGTGTGTTCTAGGACGTCAGGTGTCACCAACGTGTTGGATTACGTGGGCTGAACTTTTCCCTTCAGCCAGGTTTTTGTGTAGGTACCCGATTTCTAACACTGTTACTTGTGGTTTGAGTTTTCTGGGTGGCTTTAATCTTATTTCCTGCCTTGGTCACGAAGGAGGGGGCTGTTTACATCTTGTTTTGGTGGCGCAGAAGAGGCAACGCTGTGGTGACCCCCTGTACTTGAAGTAACTTCATAAATGTGCTGTGTTCTGTTCGGTGTCAAGTTAATGCTTGATAGGTTTCATAGGGAGCGGCAACACTTGGGTGGTTCTAGTTTAAGTTGGGGGTTTAAGGAGTTAATTTATGAGCAGCTCAGGCAGTTTACTGCTGTACAGTTCAGATTCCTGCCTTCTGTTCCACAGAATCCAGGGTTTAAAGTAAAACAAGCAAAATAGTCCGGAAGAAACATAAATCCTTTGTGGACTTTAAGGAATTCCCAAGTTGCTGTCCCTGTTAGGTGAAACACATGGAGTCTCCCTTCCCTCTCAGTTGCATGGAAGCTTTTGGGGAATGAAGAGGAAGTACCTCCATTTAGCTTACACTCGCCACGAGGTGGCGCTTAAGGAAAGCAGGTATGTTGATGAGCAGCTGGTGACTATCTCCTGCAAGTGTTGCACTGTATGGTATCTGCACCCAGCAGCATTCTTCTGATGGGGTGTTCAAAAACCAGTGCTACAGGAATTCAGCGCTTGGCATCGTTGGTTTTCATTCTGCTGTGTCTGTTAAACCTGGTATTTTTGCTGATACAGTTTTTGTCCCCTTCAGGGATTTAGGTGTGCTTGCTTTGTTTTCATGTTCCAGTGTGGGAGCTGGATCCTGGCCTCTGGAATGTACATTCAGTTTCTGCTTTGTAACAGGTGCTTGCAGATGGAGAACGATGTGTGCTTGGCTGTGTTAAAAGGATGGGCTGTGGAAGATAACAACACCCTGTCTGACAGGTAGGTGCTGCGTTACTGGGCGGTTTGGGTGGTTTCATGCAACTGAGCTTGTGTTTGTGTGTTAACTTGGTGCGGCTCTAGGACATGGGAAACTCAGTGAAGTGTAGAAAGGGTTCTCCAACAGCAGGGATCGCTGGGCAGCCATCGCCCCAGATCTTGGCAGGTTGCCTGTCTGCGAATCGTTCTTGCATGTGCATACGTGCTTGGTGTGAGTGTCAGGGCTGTGCAGCTGCATGTAGCGCTGGCTTCTGGACCGACTGCTGCTGGGGTGAGAAATTCCTCTCTGGAGCTTTGCACAGATTTTAGGCTTGTTGGTGCACAGCTTAGCTCATGTCTTGGTCCTTAACAAGGGAGGGGCAGTGACTTGGGCGTAGAGCTGAGCCCCAGGTTTCAGCAGGGGGTCAGAGCAGTGGGAGGAGTTGGCAGGTCATTACCAAGGCTGCTAGGATATTGCTGTTCCTGGTGAGCTGTGGACATGACCGCACAGCAAACCCGTCAGACTCCCGATTGCCACGTGATGTGGCACTAGGTCTGCTGGGAATAAAGCTTGGATGTGGGTTTGGGGGAGAGTGCTCCCTGCTGCTGCAAAGGGGACAGCCACATCCGGCCAAGCGGTGGCTGTATCCTTGGGAACTCAACACCTCAGCTACACAGGAACTGAAGTTCAGTTAGAACCCTTGTAACTTGGACTCGGGAAGCTGCTGGATGGTTGTTGCGCGCACAGACGGGGAGACCGAGGGCTGCTCGGTGCGATTTACGTGTGACCGCTGTTGTTAACTCTGCGCTTACGCCAACCAAACCTGTCTAACCCACAGTGTCTGCTGCCAGGCCGCTGCCCGTCGGAAGGGTGAGAAACGCCGCTGCCAAAGGTACGAGTGCTCGGCAGCGTTGCTGGGACTGAAAATCTCAAGGTCACTTCAAAGAGGGTTTGCGTGGCTGAAAAACCAGCAGCTCTTAACGCGGTGACCGCATATCGAAATCCTCTGCAGGATGCTGTGGCCACGTGGTGTGTGCTATGGTCTATTTATGAGGAGATACATCTTCCGGAGGGGAAAAGGGTGTCATCTGCTGCCCTCGGGTTTTGTGAGGTGCAGGTGGAGGGAAGGGGCTGCTGGGGTTCAGTGAAACCGGGTGGCAGTGTGTGAGGTGGGAGAAGAGGTTGATGCAGCTGTGGCAGGAGCAATCCTGTAACCTGATTGCTGCTTCCACTTCCCTTGGCCATGATACAATCCTAGAGCTGCATGGGAGCCTGCAGAGTGGATAATCCTGGAGTGACCAGGTGAGGGAGAAGTGCAGGGTGGGAATGCTGTGGGCACTGAGCAGGTACAGGAACCAGAAAACGGTGATCCTGGGGGAGCTGGCAGTGGGAATCATGCATCTGCCCCATACCATTTAGTAGGGGGGTACACGCAAGTTCCCTGTGTTACTGCTGTTGTGCCAGCGCTGTCTGTCAGATGTGGGGAAGGCAGCAGGGCTCAAAGGGCTTCTGAGTCAAAGTGCTGACAGATGCTTTTCCTCTCTCAGGGCCCTGTGGTGTGGTACATGTCTGCTGCAAGGAAGAACCGCACAGCTCTTCCAGACAGAGAAAGAACCATCTCCAGAGTGTACGGCAGAACTTAGAACCCAGCATTCACACTTCCCTTCGTGCTCTGTAAACTGAAGTGGTGTGGTACCAGTTCAGCACAGGAGCCCGAGTTGTGACTTGCCTGTCACCCTCCTGGGGGGTGTGGGGGTGGCAAAGCTGCCTGCGTGGTGGTGTTGTGGAAGAGTTAATGGAGTGCATTGAGCTGTGATTTGACTCAAACAGGCTTTATCAGCTGTTCCCCTTCACTTCCCTGTCTAAAGCACGAGGGGTCTTTGTTCTGTACAAAAGGTCACAGCAATTAAATAAAACTGGTGTCTGAAAGCTGCAACCTGGGTATTTCCTGTTATACAAGAGCCTGAGCAGCCCTTACCCTGGCAGTTCTGTAAAAGAGGGACTACACCTGCTGTACTGCTGGTGTGCTTCCCCTGTGGCAGGATGAGCTGGATTTCTTACTCTTTACAGGGCAGGGGTAACAAACTGCTTCAGCTCTGCCATGTGTGCAGCTGCACCATGGACTGAAACCAGTGAAATACAAGCCTGAAGTGGAAGTAATTGCTCATCAAAGACAGTTCTCTGCTGCATCCTAAAGAGAACCAAATTCAGTGACAGGCTCTTCAGCTGCAGCTACCCCCATCCAGCTTTGGAGCAAAAGCTGAGCTTTGACTTTGTCTTGATGATGTAATGACTTGGCTCTGACTGGGAGTTCAGGAAGCTTGGATTGAATTACAGTTGGAAGTAGTTATAGTGTAGTTTTTAGTCTCTGTACCTTAGAATGTACCTCTTGACAGCAGGAACTGTAGCCCAAAGAGCAGAAGTTACAGCTTCGCAGAAGAAAGTGATGTCTTGCATCCTGAGGATCCAAGTTAGCTTAGAAGTTGGTTCTTTATTTGAAAGTATTTTGTACATGTATATGACAAGGGTCAGTAAAAACACGAATGAACATCAGGAATGGCCTTTCACTGTGTCAGACAAAGCAGGTTTGAGGCAGCAGGCTTCTGGGGCTGGGTGTGCAGTAGGTGAGGGTGTGTTCACTGGGTTTTCCATCAGCTGTTACCTGCATTAACATTAGTCTGTCATCTCCTGCCCATCACAGCACTTTCCCAGACTTCTTGGAGTCAGCTGAAAGCTGAGGATTCTGATGGCTCCGCTGTTACCTGCATCAGCATTAGTCTGTCATCTCCTGCCCGTCACAGCACTTTCCCAGACTTCTTGGTTCGTAGTTTTTCCAGCATTTTCTGCAAATGAAACAAACACGTGTGACCAAGCCCTGTAGCTTAGTGGCTGCACTAACATCAGTAATGGACAGTGCAAGTGGGGCAGTGAGTTGGGTTACTGCTCCCACACCCCCAGAGTTGGGGGGCAGGCCTGCTTCTTTCCCACAGCCCATGTTACTTAGGCACGCAGCAGCGATGTACACCACCGTGGAAAAGCAGAGGGGGCCATTGCTGAAGGCAGGATGTGGGCCCAGAGTCCCCAGCAGCAGTGCCTGCCTGTCCCTCCTTCCTTCCAGCCCAGGGACTGGGAGAACTGCTTCGACCCTCTGTGTGAGAGGGGCTGCAGGCAAACCCAGACAGGATGCCTGGACCTCCCCTTCAGGTGTGCTGTGCTGCACAGACCCCTACACCACCTACAGCAGCCAACCTGCATTCCTCTGCCCAAAGAAACACAGTTAACAGAAATTCACTCAAGTCTGGGCTAGCCAATCCCTGCCATTCATCTTGCCAGCACTTTCTAGCAGCTGGAGCCCCCAACAGCCTTTTTGCCCCCCTTCAAGCCACCAGAAACAGAGAGGTGGGTGCCCTGGTTCAGCCCAGTCAGAGTGTCCATAGGGACATGAAGTGGGATAAGCCAGCAGCATCGCCGCAAATCCTGACTGCTGTGAGGGTCTGTTGCGGTTGTACTCATGCCCCAGAGCTCCGTCAGCGACCGACCAGAGGCACAGTGGGGGCACAGAACCGAGCAGGCCTGCAGCAGGCTTGCCGTTACCTTCTGAAACTCCTTGGCCTTTTCTCTGGTTTTAGCACAAGGTTCTAGCCTGGCTGCTTCTTCCTTTCCCACTTGTGGAAGTTGATGAGGGAGGCTGTCGAGAGAGTAGAGAAAAATGGCGTCTTGTTGGGCAGGGGAGCGGCAGAGCAGGAAGGAGTTAACAGAGTAAAGGCATTTCTTGGGCTGCCCGTATCTAACACGCCCCGTTCAGGACATGGATTTGCATGTCACCAGTAATAAGTGCCCCAGTACAACCCAGTACAAGTTCTGTCTGATGCCATGTGTTAACTGAGCAGGCTCCATCGGATTCCTTACTGCCAGGGCACTTCCCTGTGGAACACCCTTGGCTCCCCACCATTCCAGGGGGAAGCAGCATCCCCTGGGGCCCCAGCTGGCAGATCAGACTGCTCTGACCACCGAGGAACGGCTCTGGTTTGATCCGAACGCCTCCCGCTAGTGTTCATGCAGTACCTTGAAGCACGCTGGGGCGGTGCGGTTTCTCCAGAGGTCCCGTCTTCTGGAGAGGACACCCTCACTTCTCCCACCTTCTTCAACTGCCTGGCAACTGCACCTTTTTTGTCTTTTTAAAAACAAAAAGCCAAGCACAGCGTAAACCTCCAGCGCAGCCAACTCTGAATGTGAGAGGTCTCACGGGTTTTTAGGTGACACTACGGAGCAGGAAGCTCAGGGATACAAGGGAGAGGACACCTCCTGTTGGAATGCTCCCTCAGGCTGCTGCCTGTACCAGCCCTGCTTCTTCCCAGCCAGCTTCCAACGCCCCACTGAGAGCTGTCAGAGACGCACAGCCCGTGGCAGGGGGGTTGGAACTAGATGGTCTTTAAGGTCCCTTCCAACCCCAACTGCTCTGTGGCTCTGTCACTTGGCTCAGGAACTGATCAGCTCCTGTTGGCAATGAGCACAGACAGGTGGGCAGACTGAAGCCAGAAGGGGCCTGTGACAGCCTTTACAATGTGGCAGCGTAGACAGACAGGGTTGTAAACATCCCCGCATCTCTGAGAACACCTTAAACATCCCAGTCTGCAACAGCGAAGGGGCAGCAGACGTGAAGTCTGTTCTTCAGACCCCAGCTCAGGGCACCTGATGCCATGTCCTGTCCCCAGATAAACCTACCGGAGATGAGGGGCTCCTTCCGCCTGTCTAACTTCCCCGGCTTTCCTCTTTGAAACGGCCTGGCTTTTGGCTTTTCATCTTCTCTCTCTTTGTTTTTTATTTCTTCTACTCTTTTCAGAGAGTTCTGGATGAAGGTCTTCTTTCTCTTTACAAAAGATTCTTGCAAACTTCCCGGGGTGGAAGCAAACTCCAGCAACATCACTGTGAAAGAAGATGGAAAGTCTGGATGTGCCTCACTTTTAGCAGTGCCACCTCTTAAGTCGTTGTGCGTCTTCCTCCTACGCCGCTGAGCTTGGCTGCTTCTGGAAATCACTCGGGGACAGTGACATAAACCTGGCCCCCACGCACCACAAGCTGAGCCTGCCCAGCAAGGTGTGCTTGCCTAAGGAGAAGCCGCTCCATGTTTTCCAGAGGAGAGGGTCGTTTTACTGATGGCTTTAACCCGCCGTGTACAGACCTTCCCTACCTCAACTCCTGGAAATACCCAAGTTACACATAATTACCTGCAGTCTGATGTGGTGGAAAGCAACTGCCACCAGGACTCCGGGCTTCGGAAGGAGTGTTCAGCCTTACAGATGTGGAATAATCTGCATCTGGAGCTAGTGGGAAAAATTCTCTCTCCTGCTGCGAAAGGAACAAGTGATTGGAAAGACTTAAAACACAGCACAGGTTTGAGTGAAGCGGGAGTACTGCGCCACTCGTGCAGGCCCGATGCAGGTTGGGGACTACGTCTGCCTTCACAGCTGAGGCAGGAAACGTCAACCCGACCACGGCAGCCAGCACTGCAAAGCTATTCTGTAAAAACGTTTTAGAACTTAAAATCTATTAAAAACCCTTTGCCCACCAGATTCCAACTGCTTGTTCTTAATACAGGGCTGCAGAGTTTCATCCCCAGGGCAGTGTTCCTTTGCCCTGCTCTCCCATCACTCCATCACTCCCTGCTCCGTCTCTTCCCCCATGCTCACAGAGAGGAGCCCCATCGAACCGAGATGCTCCCCGCAATTCCTAAGCTCGGATAACCCCACCACATTCTCTCGTTTTGCAACAGGGGATCGACTGCTACAGCAGGGCCTCTCCTCGCTGTGATGAGGGCTAAGCTAAGATCAAATTACATCAGATAATGAAGACTCACCTCGGCAAAAGCACTGAGTTCAGACTGATCCGCACAGGCTGGGTTGTTGGTTTTATCCTCCTTCATTTTCTCTCCGTCGGTACATTCAGCGCCTGACTCTGCAAGACTGATGTCATTCGAGCTCACCAGCGTGAGTTCAGGTTCTTCCATAATACCACCCCCTGACTCAGTCTCCTAGAAAATTAATTATACAAGACATCAGTGTGAAAAATGAAAGCCACGGCCCTTGGCAGCAGCAGCTGTTACCTCGTCAGATCGGAGGCAGCTCATTCAGCGAGCAGAATAAAGGATGCCTAAGCCCTCTGCCTGAGGTTCTGGTGGATGCACACCCTGGAACCCAAGTCCAGTGCAAACTGGTTTATGTAACAGTGTTAAAAAATCCCCAAGCAAACAACCCAAAGCAACCAAACAACAGAAACTCCACCTCTCCTCCACTCACCTGAAGTCTAAAACTCTCAGTTCTAGGACAAACTTTTTTTTTTAAAGCTGCATCAAAGCCATTTCCTGAAGTTTGCTTACGCTTTGGTGAAAGTAGGTACCTCCTTCAGGCTCCTCAGTGGGGAGGGGGCTGTTGGTTACTAACAGTGCGGCGCGGTACAGGTGTACGCAGGTATACCTCTGCATACCTGCTGCTGCCAAGAGAGGGAGAGGCTGTAGCTCCTCCAACAGTCACGGGAGCTCCAGCTCATTTAGCTACAACTAATTACATCAGTACTATGATCCGAAAGAGAGGCCGAGGTTCCAGGAGACATGCAAGCCTTAAACTAGAACTGTAAACAATCAACATTTGCCAAGCTTTCAGATATTAAAGGTCTAAACCAACTTGGTGCAACAACAAAAGCACCCGGAAAGGCCTGCACAAACTACTGCTTTCCTAAGTGTGTTTCACTCACCCAGACAGGAATACAGCACGAGCTGCCGGGCACCGAACTGCAGTGCTTGTCACGCCTTTCCAGGAGGGAACCGTTCTGTTGTACGACAGCCTGCAGGTGGGTGCCCGAGTCTTCCAGGCTGGTTTCTCTGGGAACCCTCAAAGATTTCTGTACTTCCAGAAAGACTTGATCTGGCACCTTTGTATTTGCATTACACTGAGAATCGAGCTCCAGAGATTTATTTGCTTCATGTACATGAAATGCTTTTTCAGGAAGCTGCACATACTTCTGATCAAATGCCTCCACAAGTAATTTTTCCGAAGACACAGTC
Organism: Eurypyga helias; assembly: GCF_000690775.1. NCBI lineage: Eukaryota > Metazoa > Chordata > Aves > Eurypygiformes > Eurypygidae > Eurypyga > Eurypyga helias. The sequence goes on from NW_010260259.1 coordinate 19,380, forward strand.
TCTTTTAGGAAGTGTTGAGGGCAAGTTTCATCTACTGTCACTGGTGAGGTATTTAGCTGATAAAATGAGTTTTGCTCTTCCAGTGGATTCAGTCTTTCGTTTTGCAGATCTTCCACTGGACACTGGAGGTTAATACATTCCATGTTTCTTGCCAGTTCTTCATATTCTCTGGCAGATGAAATACAGATCTCATTGCCCCCTTTTTTAATTCCAGGGGTTTGTTCCAAAGAGATCTGTAAGGTGGCGTTAAGGTCCACGGGCCGATCAGCATTCTGACTGTGATCACTCGGGGTAGATTCGAATTGCAGTGGGTGGAAAGAGTCTTCAGATCCTGTTGCAGAAATCATCAAGAGTCAAAATTCCAGCTAACACAACAGAATTTCAACTTCAAAAAGTGCCTCTGTAACAAGACTTTAGTAATGTATAAAGAAGTCTAGTAAACAGGAAGAAACATTTTGTTTTAAAAAATTCTGCTTAAGCTTCTTCAAACATCACACCATTAACGTTACGTAAAATTACTCCTTCACTGCATCAGAACAACTTCAAGAAACACCTCATTTTGTTGCTTCTTACAATATGTTGTATGAACATACTGATCATGTAAGTCACACAACATGACTTTGTGATGGTGCTGACATAACCACTTTGAAGGTCAACTCCTCCTCTGTAAATGCAAGTCCTTTCAGTCCCTTTTGGGACTCCAACAAAGTCTCTAAACCAGGAAGAAAACGACTCACAACACCATTTCTTGGGCAGAAACTCTTCAAAGTAGAAGAAAACACCCAAATTGGAGCAGTGATTGTTCCTACAAATTACAACACTGAACCCTAAATTAGCTTTCCCTTAGAATCATAGAATGGTTTGGGTTGGAAGGGACCTTAATTACCATCTGGTTCCAACCCCCCTGCCATGGGCAAGGACACCTTCCACTAGAAGGAGCACTAGAGTGCTCAAAGCCCTGTCCAACCTTAGGATTTACACATACCGATCAAGATACTGATTATTTTTCCCCAAAAGAGACTCTGAAAAGATCAGGTATCGGCATGCTCATTACCAGGGAGGCATTTCAGAAGTACAGCATATGTGCAACAAGGCTGTTAAAATACATTTTTTCGTAGGCCTCTGAGCTACGTGTGATAAAACTGGTCACACCGATCCCTGCTATCAGCAGGCTTTTTATATACACAGGAATATACACATAAGCCTTTAATGGTTTCCTTTGAAGATTGTTTTGCATTCTTTGACACCTACAAAATACCTACTTTCACATGTATCAGGAACATTGTCTCCCGATAAACAGCTGTTAACAGGGAGGGAGGAACAGCACTGCAACATCAGCCACCAACAGAAAATCCATCAGGTGACGGACTTAGACATCAGCTGCCCTGAACTGACAACCCAAAGCAGTTCCCACTTGCCCAGCCTGTTGCTCATGTCATCTCCCCCTTTAAAAGCACAGCAGTAATTGGTTTGGGATTATAAACACACTTAGGAGGTGGGGAGAACCTGCAGTTACATTTAAAGCACCAAGACTGTCTCTGCAAGTGCGTGAGAAATCGAATGTTTTGAAGTTGGAAGGGAAGTTCCTAAATCTGGTTTGCTGTGAGCACAGGTGTCTCAAAAAAAAGGCTGGAAGAGACTTACACATGATTGCTATTTTTTGTACCAGCATCTGCCAGCTGAAGAAAGAGAATTTTAATAGACACAGAGTAGTTACTTGCAGCTTTAAACATAAATAGTGTGTGTTTCCCAAAAAGTGTGTATATATGCAAATGACAAAGATAATTGACCAGGAACATTTACATTATGAATACATCTATTACTTACAACACTGTGCTGCATTACTGTTCAGCTTTCTGCTGGGGCACCTAAAAAAGCTGAAACACCTGATTCTTGGTAAAATAAGAGCTTCAGAAATATAAATATTACTATTAGATGCATTTGGAATTCATAGAATCACAGAATGGTTTGGGTTGGAAGGGACCTTAAAGCCCATCTAGTCCCAACCCCCCTGCCATGGGCAGGGACACCTTCCACTAGACGAGGTTGCTCAAAGCCACATCCAGCCTGGCCTTGAACACTTCCAGGGATGGGGCATCCACAGCTTCTCTGGGCAACCTGTTCCAGTGCCAGTTCACGTACTGGCAGCAGGCTGGTTTGGAAAGCATTGACCCAGCTGCACTGCACATACCCAGGGTAACGCTTTCTCTAACGGACTCTTCCGACGTGACGCGCTTTGGCCCGTTTGTTTCAGGACTTGAAGGCAGACGGCTGCTTTGCATATTCACACCAGAGTTCCCCACTTCTAGAAAGGTAGACAGGTGTTGACTTTCTGTTGGAAATTTTGAAGTCTAGTGACAGGAGAAAAGAAATACTTAAAGATTCATTTTCTCAGAAATACAAAGGATAAAAAAGTTAAAGGTAATACTTGATTCTTGGATCACATTTCTGCTACAACCAAAACCACGTCCAGTTCTACACATATCAAAAGTTATTGTTGTATTTCTTCTAAACAGAAGACAGCAGAGCGATTATACACTTGCATCTTCCAGAAATCTTAAGCCAAAGCATTTCCTCTGTCAGAGGATATTCCATCTGTGGTACCTTGCTAAACTCTCGACTGTCTTGTGAAGTTCCGTACGGAGAACAGGACGATGACGTATCAGATTCAAGACTTGGTTCCAAAGCCTGAAAGAGCTGCTGATGGGAGCTCAGAAAAGGTCTCTCCATTTCAGGAAAATCAAGTTCAGCTTCCAAAGCTGTAAGAAAAGAGGTTATTTTAAAAACAAACACCACCACCACCCACCACCACCCCCCCGCAACAAGCAAATAAACCACCCAGACATACTCCACCTTGCTTCTGTCCGCAGTAAAAAGCATACAGTATCATAGAATCACAGAATGGTTTGGGTTGGAAGGGACCTTAAAGACCATCCAGTTCCAACCCCCCTGCCATGGGCAGGGACACCTTCCACTAGACCAGGTTGCTCAAAGCCTCATCCAGCCTGGCCTTGAACACTTCCAGGGATGGGGCATCCACAGCTTCTCTGGGCAACCTGTTCCAGTGCCTCACCACCCTCTCCGGGAAGAACTTCTTCCTGATATCTAATCTAAACCTCCCCGCTTTCAGTTTAAACCCATTACCCCTTGTCCTGTCACTACAGGCCCTTGTAAAAAGCCCCCCCCAGCTTCCTTGTAGCCCCTTCAGGTACTGGAAGGTGCAATAAGGTCTCCCCGGAGCCTTCTCTTCTCCAGGTGAACTCAGCAGGTATACAAATAGTAGTCTGTAAAAACCCCAATCTTTACAGCATCCAATTCTTTCACTCAGATACAATGCAAGTACACAAAGCAGCAGGAAAGGGCTAGCCTGATGCCATGATTATTTAAATGAAAAGCTGATGTCTGTGAGCTCTGCCCAGCGCTGCATCAGAAGTAGCATGGGCTTCCCAGTACAGCAGAGCACACCCAATGAAGAGCCACAGGGGTGACGAAAGGAGGATGAAGCACATGATGTTCAAAGAGAAGTTAAAAAACCCGAGTTTGTTCAGCCTTAAGAAAAGGCCTGGGGGGGTGGGGGAAGTGCACAGAAATCTCTGCTGCTACATTGGAAGTGAGGGTAAGGAGAAAAGGCAGTCCTTCTTGAACATGCTCAGTGAAAAAGATAATGGGCACAAGATGGAACACAGGAAATTCTGGCTGGATACAGTACAAGGCAGAGGAGAAAATAAGACAGTTATTAAAATGTTGCCCAGGGGTGTGTGGAATCTCTGTCCGTGGAGATACTCACAACTTGCCTGGACAGGGCCTTAAACAATCTGGTCTATGTTGGCTCTGCTGTGAGCAGGAAAGAGAACTTAAACCACAGAAGTCCTTCCCGGACTAGAGTAATCTATAATTCTAGGATTCCAGGTTTTCAAACATTCCAGGAAGAAGTGGTTCAGATTAAAATACTACAGTTATCTTCATAAGAGCTCATAAAGATGCCGTTATCATCATGAATCGTTACATTTCTTCACAACTCCCACCAGTCTGTTAATCAGCGTTTCGTCAACTACGTGACCCTACGTGAACAATGAAGAATCATGTGTTATAGTCTCTCCATTCCTAAAGTGGAAGTTGTGCGTAAACACGTGTTGAAACTGGCACAGATGACAAACAGCCCCAGCCGTGGTAGCAGGAAGTTGTGTAGAAACCACAGAATCATAGCATGGTTTGGGTTGGAAGGGCCCTTAAAGACCATCTAGTTCCAACCCCCCTGCCATGGGCAGGGACACCTTCCACTAGACCACGTTGCTCAAAGCCTCATCCAGCCTGGCCTTGAACACTTCCAGGGATGGGGCATCCACAGCTTCTCTGGGCAACCTGTGCCAGTGCTTCACCACCCTCTCTGGGAAGAAATAGACCAAGATCATACAGATACCTCATCAGAAAAGCTTTCTTTTTGTTTCCACTACACTGGGGGGTGTGGGCACAGGCACAGAGCAAAGCACGAAGAACACGAACGCATCAAAGTTCTTGCATGTAGAATCCTTACTGACTTTACAGGGTGAGCTGAATACAAGCAATACAGCCTCACACAGGAGTAAGCTCCTCTTCATTCTGAGGACAGCGCAGCACAGCAATGCTTTACCACAGCGAATACCTTGGAAACGTGCGTTGTCCTCCGAGTAAGAGTTCAAGTCTCCGGTGCATCTCCCCAGGACCTGCCGTATCGGACTTGCTTTATAAAGGTACCTCTCTCCTTCAGGCAGCTGGGTTTCAGATGCTGCAGACACCCTCTCTTGCCTCTGCTGCAAGGCAGAAGGCAGCGAGGAGTTCCAAGGGCGGCTTGCTGTTTCTCTCAAGATTCGAACTCCTGTGCTATCAGATGACAATCCTGAAATAAGCCAAATAGAATCATAGGGTCTCTGGGTTGGAAAAGACCTTAGAGATCACCAAGTCCAACCGTTCAGTTTTGCATATAAACCACTTACACCAAGTCATCTGAAAAGGCATCGCTTAACATTCACTAAGACCTCTGGGGGCTTGTTTCTTTAATCGTCTCCTGTCAACGCTCCCACAAACCCTACCACTAATTTCCACGAAGGAAAGTTGATAACATCTAATTAGGTAGCAGTCAGTACAGCTTAGCACTTTTAGAGTATGCAGACTTCAGAAATAGCGAAACAATTAAATCAGAAGGGAATTAATACTGTTGGTTTATGCTAGCAAGCACACTTTTACCTATCACATATAAATGTGCCAACCCCTCTGTCTATGTGCTTACAGAAGAATTGCACAGTGCTGTCAGAAAAGGTCATTATTAAGCACTGAGCATACAGTGAAGACACAGCTAGGCTTGAAAAATTCATTCATACAGCTGAGTCACCAAAACCTTTGGTATTTTTTTTCCACAACTAAAAACAATAGAAGAGAAAAGCTCAAACCAAATTATCTTACAATTTGCTTTAGCTTTCTTATGTCAATAAACCACAGATTTGGCACATGAGTTATGAAGTTTACTCAAAATAACACTTGGCGGTTTACAGCATTAGGGTTAAAATACAGCCTGAGATTTCAAGTGGCTCAAAAACTGTAGTCTTCAAAAATTGATTTACAAACACAGAATAACTCATATGCACATATGGTTGTTTATGAGATCAGATGCATGTCTGATTAGCACAATATTAAGCCTTAAAGTAAATAAATCCACAGCTCACTAATCACTTTCAAACTCACATCCCATGTGATAATGTCAGTATCTAGAAAAGCAGATACATATTAAAAACAATTCCTTTTATTATCAGGCCTTCCAGTACCTGAAGCGGCCTACAAGGAAGCTGGGAGACTTTTTACAGGGGTCTGTAGTGACAGGACAAGGGGTAACGGGTTTAAATTCAAGTTGGGAGGTTTAGATTAGATATCAGGAAGAAATTCTTCACAGAGAGGGTGGTGAGGCACTGGAAGAGGTTGCCCAGAGAAGCTGTGGATGCCCCATCCCTGGAAGTGTTCAAGGCCAGGCTGGATGAGGCTTTGAGCAACCTGGTCTAGTGGAAGGTGTCCCTGCCCATGGCAGGGGGGTTGTGCCCATGGCGTTGGAACTAGATGATCTTTAAGGTCCCTTCCAACCCAAACCATTCTGTGACTCTGTGATTAAAAATTTCATTAAAAAATAACTTGAAGATCAAGAGGCAGACTGCAAGCAAAAAAGTATTTCCCAGAAAACTATTAGAAAGCAATATTAGCTGTGCTGGTTTTGGCTGGGGTAGAGTTATTTTTCTTCGTATGAAGAGTGACATTTTCACAAATAAACTAACAATTACTATGACGACAAGCAGACATCGGAGCGATGCACTTAAGCAGCAAGACAACGATATCAGCTCTGTAACAATCTATGATACATATTATTAGAAAACTTATCAGTGTGTCAAAGGGGGATCTGTTTTAGTTTTTGTTTTAAATTTTGCCACTTAATACTAGTGTTACAGTTGCTTAATAAAACTTAAAATATCCTTTGCCAAACCTGATGTGTTATAAGGTTAAATTATAAAAGTAAAAAAACCCCATGATCCCATAACAAAACATCCTAGCTACAGTCAAGTCTAAGACATATTAATCATTCCTAAGTGACTCATAGAATCACAGAATGGTTTGGGTTGGAAGGGCCCTTAAAGACCATCTAGTCCCAACGCCCCTGCCATGGGCAGGGACACCTTCCACTAGACCAGGTTGCTCAAAGCCTCATCCAGCCTGGCCTTGAACACTTCCAGGGAGGGGGCATCCACAGCATCTCTGGGCAACCTGTTCCAGTGCCTCACCACCCTCTCTATGAAGAACTTCTTCCTGATATCTAATCTAAATCTCCCTGCTTTCAATTTAAACCCACTACCCCTTGTCCTGTCACTACAGGCCCTTACAAAAAGTACCCCCCAGCTTCCTTGTAGCCCCTTCAGGTACTGGAAGGCTGCAATAAGGTCTCCCTGGAGCCTTCTCTTCTTCAGGCTGAACAAGCCCAACTCTCTCAGCCTTTCTTCGTAGAAGAGAAGTTCCACATTAGCCTACTTCAGAACAATGTATGGCCAGCATGTTAGACCCATTCTGCTGTAAAGAGAATGCACAGTTTTCACAAGAACTCCACAACCCAAACACTCACCGGTGTCAGCAGGGCTTCCATCCAACGTTTCACTAGTCAAAAAGCTTCCAGTGGAGATTGTTGAAGATAAATCACAGGGCACTCTTTGCATAAAAGCCTCTGAATGCAAGTCTGCAGACACTACTTCAGAAGGTACTTCCTAGGATGAATAACACGCCTGTCACCATGTATCCCAGTGTCCCTAAGTAAAGCTTTAAACCCACACGCTCCATCCTGAGCTCAGTTCAAGTGTAGAAGCCTTCATGTTTTGCACACTCAGGCAAACACCGGTTCATCACTGCTCAGTCCAACACATTCACATCCAACGTCCCAGGCACGTCACTCCCCAACCACCCCCTCCCCTCCACACGCACCCCAGCCCACACACACACACTTCATTACCAAGCCTCTCAGAACGGCATACAGATCATGACACCTAGAAGATTGTTTTATCTTCCAGTGGTCAGATTTGGCTATTTCTCATCACAGACCCACTTCAGTAGAATTGTAGATCTCAGAGGGACATATATGCAATACATGAAAAACTCACGAATTTACAAGTAACTGCAATACTGAGCCTTTTGCACACAGGAGACTGACATCAAAATGTAATTCTAAGAAATTAAACTAAAAATATACAAAGCATCCTAAGATACTATCTTCCTTAATAATTAGGTAAGTTCTGTAAAGTCACATAACTGAGAATGAGGGTTCTTGTACTTCCAAATTCTAAAGAATTAGATGTGAACATTTATTCCCAAACTCTGAATTAAAATATGCACTAAAAAAATAAAAGAAACCCTTCCACTAAGTTTTTCATTATATACTACCTTATATTAACACTCACAGAAAACATGTGCATTTAAAAGTGATTTTTTACACACATTATACAAAGCATTTTTTTAAATCCTGTTTTTTATCTCCTGACCAAACGATGGGATCGTTGGGTGAGGGAAAAGCAGGGATATCACTAGTGCTCATTCTGGCAAGGCTTTTGACATGGTCTCTCCCAACATTCTTGTATCCCAGTCTGGATGTCACAGCCTGGATGGATGGACAATGAGATGGGTAAAAAACTGGCTGGACAGTCAGGCTCAGAGGAGAGCGATTAAAGGATCACAGTCTGCCTGGAGGTGGGGAGCAAGCGGAGTGCCACAGGGCTCTTGCAAAGACCTTTGGCAGAGACCTGGAGGAGGTGACACCACACTTCCATCAAGTCTGCAATACCACTAAGCTGGGAGACCCAGCCCGCACACAGAATGGCAGGGCTGGCGTCTCGAAGGACCTCGTGACGTCCATTCCCTGCAGGAATGTTACAAAACAAGAACCAACGTGAAGTCCAGCATCTGGGAAGAACCACTCCCGTGCATCAGTCCAAGCCACCTGGAAAGCAGCCCTGTGAAAGAGGACCCAGGAATCCCAGCAGACGTCGAGCTGAGCATCAGGCATGGCGTGCCCTGGCAGCAAAGAGGGGCACCAGCATCCCACACTGCATGAACAGGAATATGGACAGCAGATCCATCCCAGTGACTGCCTCTCCATGTGGTGCTTGTTATACTGCTGCACCTGGAATGCTGCACCCAGTGTTAGCCCCCCAATACAAGACAGAAAGGCTTCATCACAAAATAAAGAGTCTATGGTTATCGTGACGTGACTAACCGTATTATCGAGTCTGAATGAAGGTCCAGTGTGCCTGGTAACTCCATCCCCCATTTCAGCAGCGGGAACTGGCGAATCTTGAGACACTTGAGAATCCTGGGACTGGCCTGACCACAAATGTAACAGAAGCAATAAGGAACAGAAAGCAAATTTGAGTTCATAGCTAGCAGTTCTTTTGCACACCAGATGGCACTAACACTCTGCTGCTTCTGTCCTTGCTACTAGGGCACTGATTTTGCCCATTTTTACCTCTTTCTTCTCACCTACAACAGACTTTCTGCTCCACTACTCCACCAATCTAATTGGCAACCAGTGGTTCTCCTTGACCAGCCCTCCTACAGCTTCTCACCAGCATGACTGCTCCCTGCAGGGCACACAGGAGGAGCTAGGAGAGCATGCAGAAGGAATCAGGGCTTGGCTCACATTACTACAGTCATTCAGCTGGGGCAGAGGAAATCTTTTTCACTCTACCACTAAAATGCTTATAAAGAAAAGCAGACATTCAGAGTAGATCAATCAGAAGCACTGAATTACTTAACTACAGCATGACTACTACTGCAGAATGGCATCACCTTTCATAGAATCACAGAATGGTTTGGGTTGGAAGGGACCTTAAAGCCCATCTAGTCCCACCCCCCCTGCCATGGGCAGGGACCCCTTCCACTAGAGCAGGTTGCTCAAAGCCTCATCCAGCCTGGCCTTGAACACTTCCAGGGATGGGGCATCCACAGCTTCTCTGGGCAACCTGTGCCAGTGCCTCACCACCCTCTCAGGGAAGAACTTCTTCCTGATATCCAATCTAAACCTCCCCACTTTCAATTTAACCCCATTACCCCTTGTCCTGTCACTACAGGCCCTTGTAAAAAGTCCCCCCCAGCTTCCTTGTAGCCCCTTCAGGTACTGGAAGGCTGCAATAAGGTCTCCCCAGAGCCTTCTCTTCTCCAGGCTGAAGAAGCCCAACTCTCCAATTCTTTGCCGTAACGCTCTCACGCCTAGAGATTAGATCAGTGTCTGTGCAAAAGCAGCAGCAGAGCGGCACCAGAAAAACACAATTTCTGCATCTGGAGCTGACAAGCACCTTCAAAGTCCGTCAGTTCTAGGACTGTAAGTTAATTGCCAACAAACAGCTCTAAAATAGGCATTCTTGTTTCCAGAAAGAAACGCTGAATATCAAACTGCAATGAAACAGCAGACAGGAAGTAGGTGTGCTTTCTCCAAGTTCTACCAAGGCTGCTAGAGAGACATTTCAAATCCCCAGCATTTCTAAGACTCTATACATAGGGAGATTTTATAACATTTTGAGAATCCTAACACTGTTTGTATCTTGTATATACTGAAACTCAATTTTTTACTGAAATGTGGAGTCCAGTTGTTCCATTTTTCCTACAATACACAGGGGAAGGTTTCCTCTGTGAGACGCCACTAGTGAAGTATCTGTATGATGTGATACTTATGGACCTCAAACAATATGAGACATTATGAAACTCATTTTAGGGAGGGGAAGAATAAATCTAAGGTTTCCTATAGCCACTATCATCCAGTACTGTGCTAGGAGAAAGTACAAGACATGAACGGAAATATATCTAAAATATATTTACTTGGATTAAAAGCAAAATTAACTTATTCTTAATTAATTTACTATGTTACTGCATTAAATGCTGAGTGATCTCAAAATAAAGGGTAAAGAAATTTTCAAATGGCTTCTCTTCTCCCCGCCAACCCCCCTGTCACAAAATCTCCAGAACCTTCTAGCAAGCTTCATCCTGATTATTTATGTTATTTTTGACTGGTAACTGAACACAGCCATTGGCAGTAGAGTGCAAATGACATGAAGAGTGGAAGAACAGTAACAAAACACAGTAGCACTGCAATGATAAAAATTACCACAACCTCCTGCAAAGCTGGGTCTGTTAATCACCATAGTCCACTACATGTAAAATTATAAATCTAAGAGCACAGAGCACTGGCTTCCAATCCCTTTACTGTAAGTATGTAACAAAGGCCTTCAGGTTCACAGGAAAAATAACTTTAAAGATTTGAGTAGAACAAGAGTGCAACAAGGTCCTTGTCTGGCTGTGGCAGCAGTGTGACAGTCTGGACAGACCACAGAAGTCTGCTCTTCTTTGGAGCAAAGGAAATAGAGGATCCTGACAATGAGCAAGCCCTCGAAGAAAATTCCATGAATCAGCAGGA
>NW_010260259.1:30373-37170 GCF_000690775.1 Eurypyga helias
GTATTTAAATATCTCCATAGGAGAAAAAAAAAACCAGCGTAAATGATTTTTAAACTGAAAAGGTAATAAAAAAAAAGCAGTGGCTAGAACTGGCTGTCAGGCATTCGGGAAACAGACCGTGTATTTTAGAATTTGACAAAACATTAACACTAGAATAAGCTGATTCCTGATACCTTTACATCAAGAGTAGCTATTTTTCTTAAAGAAATTATCGTATTTTCTGAAGGACATCAGTGTGACAGGTAGTAATTTGGGACACATTTGAGATTAGATTGAAACATTTCATACTCTTGTATATAAATGCTAAGAGCTACACTACCAATGCTTCACTACTATACTGTAACAACCTGCAGTGTGCATGTGATATCAATACAAGGGGTCACAGTAGCAATTTCATGCTATAAACCAAATTATTTCATCGAAAAAACTGACATGCTCATATCCCATGACTTAATTATTTTCATATCCTTAAAAAAAAAAAAGTGTATATGGTGACTCAAAGGAGGGTTTTTTATTCTCTTCTCCTCCCGCCAAAATAATAGAACAAGGTTCTCCTTCCTCACAGCTTCCTGACATTGGCACAGGACTTTCATGTACTGCCATCCAAAGTCACCACTCTCTAACAAAAAAATTTGTCTTTAAAAATGGAGGCTGTAAGATCCAGAATGCATTTTTTCACCCCAACAGAAACTGCAGTAAAATAGCAGCAATTATTTCAAGGTGCAATTGGAAAGAGAGAAAAACTGGACAAACCACCCGGTGAAGACAATATCAAACCAGGGGTAAGTTCAAATCCAACTATATAGACAAAAAAGTTGTACTCTGTGCTCACTTGGCTAAAGGTGATGGATAAGACAATCTGTGACCATAATGAATTATGGACAAATATCTGGGATTACTCAAACAGAAGTCTTACGTTAGCTTGGTTCGCACGAAAAATAATCATGCTTGGAATAACATCTCTGTAGGGTAGCAATACATGAATACACCGAGATCTGGAAGACAAAGGAGATCTCTGAAAGAGATCACTGAAGACAAACACAGGAAGAAAAGCCTGTTGATAGGTAATGAATTGTGAGAGACACGTATGTATCACATCTAGTCACTATTTTCAGGCTGACTTCCTAAGGAAATGAGGCTTATGCCATCAAGCTGCCTGTCTCATCTGTAGGCTTACTCTGCAACACTGTATTAGCAATTTGTGTTCTATTATTGGGGCCTACAAGGAAGCTGGGAGGGGACTTTTTACAAGGGCCTGTAGTGACAGGACAAGGGGTTTAAATTGAAATCAGGGAGGTTTAGATTAGATATCAGGAAGAAGTTCTTCCCAGAGAGGGTGGTGAGGCACTGGAACAGGTTGCCCAGAGATGATGTGCATGCCCCATCCCTGGAAGCGTTCAAGGCCAGGCTGGATGAGGCTTGGAGCAACCTGGTCTAGTGGAAGGGGTCCCTGCCCATGGCAGGGGGGTTGGAACTAGATGGTCTTAAGGTCCCTTCCAACCCAAACCATTCTGTGATTCTATGATTAGCTCATTTTAACTAAATTGGACTGGGAAGAGGAAATATCAATATCTAGTGTGCAAAGTTCCTAAATCATCTTATCATGCATCTGTGGCATGGTAAGAGAGCAATCCGAATCTGAGCCTCACTGGTGGCACTTGCTGCAGCATCACTTCAACAGATAGCTGTCCTCTGGCTGCCAACCAGGCGAGCAGTCTGTGTGGCACTTGTGACCACTCAATACTGAGCATGGGAATATATCCTCCCAGAACCAGAAGTCATCCTTAAGACCTGTTTTACCTTCAGACATGTCTGCCTCTAAATTTGGAAGGGTTGAAGTTATTTTTCTTCTTGCAATAATTGGAAGAAATACAGCCAATTATAGAGATAAAAATTTAAAAATCGCCTGTTACCCAAGGACAAGTCTGCTATCAAAGGGAAACTCACCTTTGTGATGAAGTATCCAAACAGATTTACCTAGTTTATCCTTTTAAGAACCTCTCAATATACATACACCTTTTTATCTTTAATGCTTTATTTTGAAAAAGAATGTAAGCAGTGTTTAGTAGGATTTGTGCACATCGAGTGGTTCTGTAATCACAACAGCAGTACAACTCCTCAGTTGTAAGGTTTTATGTTACTTGATTAAAGGTGGAAACCAACAAGAACATAACTTCAAAGAATAAGGTCACAGCATCACAGAATGGTTTGGGTTGGAAGGGACCTTAAAGACCATCTAGTTCCAACCCCCCTGCCATGGGCAGGGACACCTTCCACTAGACCAGGTTGCTCAAAGCCTCATCCAGCCTGGCCTTGAACACGATGAACAAAACACTCATTTGCTTTCACCTTTAGAGATACAATTACATCTTGAAGACACAGGAAAACTGCAAATGTGTTCTGGTTAAAATCAAGTAGCAAAAAACACAAACCAACAAGAGCAACAAAAACACCCCAAAAATCCTTAACAAAAACACCACCAAAACTCCCCAAAGCTATTATCATAAGTAACAACTTGGAATGCACCTGAAATTTCCCTTTCAGAAAGTTTGTATTTAAGCCAGACTCTAGATTTTCTTTGTGAAGATACTGCACTATTAACTGAAAAGTGCCACAGAATGCTTCACGGCTTTCCAGTTACAAAGATACTGTTGACAGTTTCAGCTGCTGAACTGCTCAAGAGGACAATCCTCTTAAATACATAATCACAGAAAGCTTCACCTTTTTTTATTAATAAATGTAGATGTCCACATGAAGTTTCCTAATCCTCTTACGTGAGCCATTGCACTGTACATACATAATACTCACTGATCTAAAAAGATGCTACCCCCTAAGACATTTCATATTAATTTGGTAACAGCTCATCTAGCAACACTTCGATAACTTCAAAAGATACAAGCCTTTCTTCAAACAATGTTAAAAAAAAAAAGACAAAAATCCTTTAGTGATAGTTTAAACATAGGTATTTTCAAAAGGAGTATTCTGAGAATTAAAGGAAGCAGCTGAAAGTCAATGAGCTTATAAGTACTTATTCAAACCAACTTCAATTCTAGTAAACCCCGACTGAATCGAAAAGGATGTCTCAACACAAACTAAATGAAAATAAAGCTTAATATTTGGAGCAGTGGTGAGCTTTCTAGCAAAACCAGGAGGTGCACACTACATAGCTGTATTGCTCATAAAGATGTATGTACAAGGTAGCAAAGTTGCTGAAAACCCCTTTGCAGCTCCAGTGATGTATTTATTTTAGATGGATACTGAAGTCTGTACTGGCCCATGAGATGCTGTCGCCTTGTAACAAGCCCTAAATTACTTTAATCAATGTTTGGCAAGGTTTGTGTAACAGCTCCCAGCCAGATAAACATAGCACTTCTACAGCCACGCTAAAATGCATTTCAATCTGCAGGAGATTTGAAAAGCAGCAAATGTACTGCAATGGAAAGTACTGCAGCCTCTGAGTTAAGGTTATTCCAAGACTGGAGAGACAAGCTAAGTTTGTATAGGCAGGAAAAAAACCCCACCAAACAGTAGGAATTCAAAACCTTGACATCTACTTGTTAGTCCAACCCCTTGAAAAATTTGTTGGCAACCCACTTGCTTTGTTTACCTAAGACTGGCCACCTCTGTCCTTCCTATAAAGCCAGTCAAGCTACCCGTAACGTGCTTAGTAGGTTTTATCAACCCTGCAATTAAATTATTTTGCACATTTCCAAACTGCTTTATAACAACAATAATTTTTTTTTTTTGGTAATCAAACCAGCTTGGTTTAATTTATGGAATCAGACTGTCCCATACGGACACAGTCTATCCTCAAAGATGTGATCTCTAATAGGAGCTTTTCACAGAAGAACTGAACAGATCAGCATTAAACTAAGCCACACATTATTGCACTATGTTTATTCCTGTCATAACTAACAGATGATTCTTTCCAAGCTGTTCCTTCGAGCTAAGGATAACACAGCCTTCTATTTTTAGCCTTGGCTGTATTTTAAGCCATTTCCATATTCACTGAACTTTCAGTGGACATCTACCCGAGCATGTTAACACTTCAGAGTTCTTTTTAAGCAGTAATTTCCTTTGTGTCAATACCAGGAATCACTGGGTACCAGATAGGACACCACTCGTCTACTCCAACAGGTTCCTACCTGATGAAGCTGCAGACCTGAACAGCCCGCAGCCTGGGCAGAAGGTACCTCCCTGTGCATGGGATTCTGCTGGCAGGGGCAGGGCAATTGGGTAATACAAAAGAAGCTTCTTTACAGGCAATTCTACAGCGTTCACATACAAAGCACATGCCCTGGATGAGAAACTACTGACTAGCAGTGAAGTTAACTGCAGCGTGGACTTTTGTTACTAGAATGGTAATGGATCACAAAAGAACAAAAACATAAAAATGCAGTCATTTTAAGACACATACCTATTTAAACACTTTGACACTTAAAATGAAACTGTATTTAAATAGCACTGCATGTTCCTTAACAAGTCAGGTCATATGCTAGAAATAAACATCACTAAAATTAGCAGTGCTGAACAGTATTCACGCAAGTCCTTGAAGGAAGAGGATTTCCTCACCTGAATCATATGAATTTTCAGCAGTCATCATCAGCACCTCTTGTAATAATCCACTTGACTGTTTACTTGGCCTGGGACTGTTAGAGATCTGTTCCTCGTAGTTTGTTGTGCTTGAAGGTAACCCGCCTTCTTCACGAAGAACACGACTGTAGTGTTTGCCATACGCCAACTCCCCAGTGCTCGAAATAGGAGAAGATTCTCCACCAACAGAATCTGGTTTATATGAATTTTAAATGTTTGTGATCAGTTTAGGTATAGAAAGGCAGTGTTCTGCACTTTATGAAAAACATGAAGAAGCAGAGTCTATTCAACAGAAAAAACCCGCTGAATTCGTACAGCACTCCATTTTAATGATGCTGGCCTCATCAGGGCAGTACAAACCTTTGCATTACACAGTTTGTGGATTATACAGGTCACAGACTTCTCAGAATGAATTCCTAATCAAAATACTTCTTCCAAAAAAATTGAAATTAGTTTTTCCACATAGCAAATCCACCAAAACCTTCAGTAATTCTTCCAAATCCAGAGGCGAAGTAACTTCTTCGCTCTGGCTTAAGATTTCTTTTCTTCCCAGCCCGCCCCACGCAACAGCCCTTTTTAGCCACCCAATGCAATTTTTACTACCTACCATGCCCAATGGTTACATAATACAGGAATAAATCACCTGTGGATCACAGAATTACACTGGATAATGTTTCAGAAAACTTTTGGTACGTACTTTGATTTTTAACTTTTTTTTTCCATTTAAGATGTGTAACACTAAGCCAAATGCTTTTGGGAACATAACAAGTTTTGTTGGTGATGGTTTTGATTGTAGAATATAGTTATCTAATCAAGATACCAAATTGGTCCAACAACAATCATTCTGCATAACATGACACTGACTAGCATTAATGACTTTAATTAAAGATGTCCCATATCAGCTGTTTCAGAATTTTGCTCAAGTTCAATGCTAGCCTAACAAGCCTATAGTTACTCAGATTCTTCTGCTCAGCCCTTTCAAAAACACTGCCACAGCATTAAAACTTTTACAAAATATGCATTAAATTTTAGCTATGAAGAGATTTTAAAACAAAAATCACATTTACATTTAGAAAGCATCAGCTTCCTGTACCTGTTAACGTTCCTTACAGAGAATTACAAAGCACTGCGTGCAGACTGTAACAAACATACTTAGAAAAATAACAGCTTTGTGTAGTTGCTCTCCCAAATTTTTAGAGTTCTGTAATTAAAAAAAACCCCCAAACTAAAAAGATGGTCTAAAAATGTCCATAGGAACTTGATACTAAGCTAACCCTAAATCACTTTTCATCAGCTCAGATGGTTCACTTTACAATTACTGTGCAATTGTCTATTAACGCAGACCCTGTCCAACAGAAAAATCAACAGGGAACTTAAGTCATGGAATTAACAGTGAATTTTCTATTCTTGGTGAAATTGTTTTGGTTATTTTTTTTTTTTTAGACAGATACTGATAGGATAAACTTCTCTCAACTATAACTCACTTCAGTAGTATTTAAATTATACCTTAAAAAAGGTAACAGTATCAGCTATAATTTCATAATCAATCATCTCAGACTCTTCATAAAGAGATTGATTTCCTCCCACCTGTATTTCTCAGGAACAGCAGCATTTGTTACATGTATTTTGTACCTTTCTAATTTATAGTTTACCTGTAAAAGAAATGTTGCAACTCTTCGGTGTGTCTACCTCTGGTATAACACTAAGTTCATGTTGTTCCAAACGAAGCCCCAGCTTGACTTTGGTCACGGGTGGTTTGGAAAATCTCCATTTCTGTTCTCCACACAGACCTTTCTCAGACTGTTCTGTAAAACAAAGTTTTGCATGCTGCAGTCACAGAATCATAGATTCTATAATACACATCAAATTAATTTGGGCAGATGGAAGAGAACTCCATCTCAGCTGAAAACAAGAAAAATTATAATGGAAAATAGCATGCAGCCATACCAGTTTGCTCAGCTCGACCGACACGCTGTGAAATCATTTCACTTCTGTGAAATTTGCTCCTGCCACAATTGTCTTGCTGGTAATTTTCTGAGACTTGGAGTAAGTCAGTCCTATTAATGCAGTCTGGTGTTTGTGCCTCAGTCATACCTCCATTTGTGCTGATATGTCTCACCTTAGGAGGGGAGGGAAGGAAGCAACTGCATATAAGGTGATATTTATACTCCTTTATCAAACAGAATCACAGAATCACTAAGGCT
>NW_010260260.1:0-4419 GCF_000690775.1 Eurypyga helias
GGCGCCCTCGGGGTCGGGTTGCGGTGGATTGCGAAGCTCGTGACAGCTGTCTGTAGAGCTGGGAAGGACACGGCCATAACGCTTACAAAATAACGTCCCATAACGCTCTTCGCGCTGTGAAATGCGTAACGTTTTTCATTAGCGATGGAGGGTGCGCAGCTCTTCCCTGGCGTTAATTAGCGAAACGAAATTAACCTCATCAGAGGTCTTGCCTGTGTACTGATCAGTTCTGCGCCGGCTCCTAGGGAAAGCCCTGCCGGGTGAAGGGGCAGAGGCAGCTTTAGCTTCTCATCTTTCGCAGGCGAGAACCGAGTGCCAGGGTAAAGCTGGGGTAACGCTGGTGTTTGTATCGCTGCAGCGTGAAGCAGTTGCAGTCTGAGACCTGAAAGAGTGGCGGAGTCACGTTTCGCATCGTTCACTGCATCGCTCAAGCAGTCTCAGAGCTGTAGTTATAGCATGTGTCTGCGTCAGAAAATCACTTTGTATTCTGCTCTTCAGTTCCCTGCCTTTCAAAATGACAAAGGTAGTGAGACTGGGGTTGCCATTTGTTCATTTGAAAATAATTCTCATTTCAGTGGAAACAATTTTGAAATTATTATCATAGATGATGGGAGCCCGGATGGCACACAGGAAATTGCTGAACAATTGGAAAAGATATATGGATCAGACAAAATAGTGAGTTGTACATTCTGGGTTTTTTTCATTTTTATTCTATTGGAAAGTACTTGAAGCCCTTAGAAGACTGGAATGGATTCTCTGCTTTCTTTACACCCTTAAAAGTTACTTCAGTTTTGCACACCACTTTAGACAAATACAGGGTTACGCTGGTCCTGCATCCGCATAGCAGCAGCGTGAACTCATCATGAATTAGTGTTTGTGCATTGCTGCATGCTGCTGAGTAATGAATGGTGGTTGGTAGTGTACTTTGTGCATGCCTGCGGGAAAGATGAGGTCTGGATAAGCTTTAATTTCATTTTAAGTGACTGCAGGAATAGGGAAATTGGAAAGATGAAGGCTAGGCTGGACTAGTGATTTATTTTTAATCTGTCTAGTTGTATTTCTCAATAACAGGACTTCTTTTTGTCTTCCTGTTTCCTATATTACCATGGAACCATCAATTATATAAAACAAGGTAATATCATTTATTTAGTCCTTACGAGCCATTAAAGCAATTTATTTATTTTTGGCAATACAAGCTTTACTATAGAATAGTGTAAAAACTCTACGTTCAGTTTGACAGTTGTGCTGGAAGCAGTGCCAGACACTTTCCTGATCTATTACTGTGTAAATGTGATGCTTCTAAAAAGTATTTGTGAATGAAGCGCCATTTACAGAGATTACTTTAAGAACAGTGTGTATGGGAAGATTTAGAGGTTGGTTCACACACACCCCCTCCTTTTTTTAATTGTTTTTATACTAGTAATGGGAAAGTTTAAAATAGCCAACCTTTCCTCACTGCTTAACAAAGTGTTACAGGAAGTAGATGAGAAGTCAAAGTGGTTTTTTTTTGTTAAAGTTCAAATTTAAGTATTTATTAAAGAAAAAAAAAAAAACCTGAAACCAAAATAAAAAATAATGATTACTCTTTCATATACGTGTCCTCCTCTGAATTACGGTACTCATGAACTCTCAAATAACGCATCAAAATTAGCCAAGATTTAAACTCCAGATTTAAAATTTGTTTCTGAAATATATTTAAATCCCTAAATATCTATCCTTGCCTCCCCAAATGCTGACTCATATCAAAGGCACTTAGGAAGACTCGAAAGGTAGATCATCGTGACAGTAATTTAAAAGTATTTTGTCAGGGGTGGTGTCCCCTTCCTTCTCCCCCCGCACTTCACGTGGCCCTGCGGGAGCCGAGGGCACTTGGCAGAGCTTCAGAGCTTGGCCACTCGCATCCTGAAAGATGAGTAGTACTGTTCTACAGCCTTTATTCATGGGTTAGATCTATGTGTGCATGAAAACCCTGAAATTTATATTCAGTACTACACGTATGCTAAATCACTTTGGGAGGCTTGCTAAAACATTTCCTGTTAGTGTTTGTCATTCCTTAACAGCAGTGCTGCGGGGGAGCCTGTTGTTCAAATTTATCACTGTCTTTCAGCCGGTAGTTACTAAGATGGTGCTTTTCATTTTGGGTTTTTTTACTGCAGAACTACTAAGTAAGTCTTTAAAGGGAGTTATTTTTAGATCTGACCTATGAAATACCTGTTTAATATGATGGATTGTTTCTCCTGTATTTTGACAGATAAATCTATGTATTACATAGATTTCTAAGAATGAAAAGTAACACTTAAAAATATTTCTATACAGTAAAAATAGCAAAATGTAAGGTGTGACTAAAATGAATCAAAAACTGTACTGTAATATATGTATATTTTAATATATCCTGCAGCTTCTAAGACCCAGAGCAAGGAAGTTGGGCCTCGGTAAGTCCTTACTATCTCTGGTCTGTACTTAAAAAAAAAAAAAATCTGCTGTATTCTTTGATTCTAGTGTATAAAGTTCCAGAAAAAAATCACAGTAAAAGCAGAAATACATGTTTTCATCATGCTTTGTAAGCCAACAAGCTTGAGAACCACACGCATGGAAGTCACAGACTGTTTGTAACCCATTCCCCGTAAGCTCAAACCTGGGAACTGTGGTCACTGCAATTTCTACAGCTGTGTTCTCCTGTTAACATCGTGCTGCTGCCCCCTCGCCCCACTGCACTCACCGATGACAGAATGAGGGGTCTAGGTTGACAAGAACTGTAACTTTTTCCAGAGTAGCTGCTCTGTTTTTGTGGAACCTATGATCCAGGGGGGACGGTGGTACCTCCTGTGCAGTCTGCCCGTGTGCAGGATGCTTCAAAAATCCGACCACAGTTCGTGCAATCTCCAGGGAAGGCTGGGGGGTTTTTCTGACACGTTTGGACAGAGTTTAGTTTGTGCAATCTCCAGGGAAGGCTGGTTTTTTTTTCTGACACGTTTGGACAGAGTTCTTCACAGTTAACCCGTGTCAGTGTGAATTATGGCTGGAATCAAATAAAACCCACCTATCTGACAGATGTCCAGCACTCAAACTGCTGAAGCATTGTCTCACCTATTAACTGACATGTGAATTGACGGTTTTGAAGTACTTTTCTGCAACACTAGTAACTTTTGCAATCTCACTAATTTGGGAACCAGTCTTGTACCACTGAGATTGATCATTAAAATGTGCACGGACTGATGCAGAACCGAAATTTGTCGCTCTAGTGCCATATTTCACAGAATACGTAAATCAAATTTGTCATTATTTGCTTTGGAAATAAGCAGGAATCTTAGAAAGTAATAAATGACATTAAAACTTGTGGTATGGAAACTATCCTAAAATACAGGGGAGATGTTTCCATCTGTTGAGATTCATGTTGTAGCCTTATTCCTCCTCCCTTAAAATAGGAATGGATAAAATGATGAAATGCAGTACCTGGTTTGATTTACTGGAAATCAGTATCTGCCTTTCTTGCTAAATGTCTTGGCAACCCCTGCTTCGCTGTGTTGGTAACACATTGGAGGTGTCTTGTGCATGGGATACTGCAGCTAACTAAGTTTTCCAGTCCGCTGAACAAAAATAAAATTCTAATTTTGCTACTGAATTGTCTGTTTAAATCGCCTTTCTACACATTTTCTACATCTCATTTATCTAAGAAACTCCAAAAAGCGTACGTATCTTTATTTTTGTCTTCTGCCTTTTCATGCCATGGCCTCATTTGACCAGTATTATAATTAGAACCGACTGAACTGACATTCCCCTTGTACCCTATGTACCGATCATGCACAATACACACCGCTCTGTTGCGCTCCTCCTGTGTAACTTTGCAAACAACATGGAAGAGAAAGACAGGTTGGTCATTAACCAGTTTAGCTTCCTGTGAGAGTGCCTGCTGAGGACATCAGTTGAAAGTGGGGTTTTTTTCAGTTTTGTCTATTCCTTATGAAGTTAACAGGCAGACTCAAGAGTAATGTGGATCAGTGAAGAGCATATGCCAGTTTTTCATCTGTCCTGCTGCTGTACTGTCCTTGGAAGCAGCTGTCTTTGAACGCTAGGACTCCGATCAGAAATTTGCGTTGTTGAGGAAAACTGTAACAGCAGGAGTTGTTCCAGCTCTTATCGAGGTAGCTACACCCAATGAATAGAACAACAAAATCTAAAGCAAGGAAAAAAATTGTCTTCAGGTATCAGGATATTGTTCATGTTTCAAGGACAGCAAACCAAAATCTATATACCACTAATAGTAAATCCTGAGTCATGGGTTTTTTTTTAACTACCAGTGATTACTTTGTTGTCTGTGTCCTATTTCTAGTCTTCTATGGCTCTTCTGAAACTAATATTTCAAATAGTGACCCACTTCAAGTCATGTTTCTCTGTGCATTTCTAGTGCAGTAGGGTTTG
>NW_010260260.1:4462-14385 GCF_000690775.1 Eurypyga helias
ACAATATTTTTATATTTGTTCACTGATAGATAATTTTAAAGCAAGTTTTAGGAATTTGATCCTTTTCTGGTATAACTTAGAGATTTTAGAAGATACGAAAATACTGTGGCTAGAAGCTTGTATATGTTAAAATAGTGAGGGACATGATTTCTGTATGCTTTTCATCAGGCACTGCTTATATTCATGGAATGAAGCACGCCACTGGGAATTTTATTGTTATTATGGATGCTGACCTCTCCCACCATGTAAGTCTGTATTTTATGGGCTGTGGTTTTAATCTGTTATGATTACATTCTCGTTGATTTATTTCCCCCCCCCCTTCTCTTTCTTTTCTCATCTGTTCTCCTTCCATTTCAGCCAAAATTTATTCCAGAGTTTATCAGGTAGGTGCCAACTGTAGTGTGTGAGAATGCCTTCTGAACACTTACTGTTTCATAGTAATAATTTGACAGCTTTATATTCTTGTGTATCTGTCTGGCTGTAGTAAGAAATCTGGCAGGCAAGAATTCAAATAAAAGTAATTGGACCTCATTAGATGTGTCCCAAAATAATCCGGAAAAGTAATTCGTTGTGAACTCTAGTAAAAGTACTCAAGTTTAAAGTATCAGAGAGCATGTGTGGCTAAGTACTTACTTTCCTTGTAATGCTTGTTCAGCATTGAAAAGTGCATATATGAATGTCACCATCTCGTTGACGATTGCATCACGTGTGCATGTGGGGATGGGTACTGAGCAGAGGACCATTTTAGCTGAGGTTCTGCAGCAGTGAGACATGGTATGGGCTAAGGATAGTTCCAGACTTTTTTTTTTTTTTAACTTACTGTGGGTTTGTGTAATTTACATATTTTAATCTGTATGTAAAATCATTCTGTCTTTTATGCTGGAGGGAGGCTTTAAAAATGCATGTCGATCTTTATAAATTATTTATGAAATAGTCTAAGAAATTCTATGTCATAGTTGGTAAAAGATAATTATAAGATTCCCTGAAACAGCTCTTTGTAAGAGAACAATTAACAGGTTTTTAAATACATGATGCTTCTAACCACCATAACTATTGCCTTCCTCTCTTCTCTACTTATTTGCTCAAAGGCTTGCAAAATACAGATTTTGTACTAAAAGAGTGATTGTTCTTATTTTGAAATCTGTACTACCTCCATACAAATATTCCTTCTGTTTTTCTGATAAAACCAATTGCTTATAGAAAGCAGAAAGAAGGCAATTTTGACATTGTATCTGGAACAAGATATAAAGGAAATGGAGGAGTGTATGGCTGGGATTTGAAAAGAAAATTAATCAGGTTAGTATTTCTCTAGATACTTACACATACATTTGTTATGTAGAAATTGGTAAGAATTCCAAGTATTCAAGCAGTAAATCTGTGTGAACTGTAATGAGTCTTTAGGCAATAGTACCGGGTGCTGCAAAATTCTATTAGATAATAGAAGCATGCATGATTTGCCAGTCCTTTGGTTAAAACCCACCAATACAGAATGTAATGTTATGACCAGGTTTGAGAAATGGGTTGGAGCAGTGGACAAATCTGCACGCTGTTAGGGTGAGACAGTTCTGCAGCTTCGTGATCCAAAGAATGAGCTGGGACTATGTTGCTTTTGTCAAGTTTCAAAGACACTTTTAGTCAGCTTCAGTAGCTGTAATGGTCCTTTCCCTAAACACTAAAACACTTGCTAAACCCCTCTGTTGACACTCTGATTTGTCTTAAGAATTATCTGTCACAGTCAATGTCAATAAGTGATTACTTAGACCTTCCTGGAAAATGGTTACTGGGAGCGCTAGAGAATGATGTCGAGGCTGTATAAGCATATGGAGGCTGGTATCTCGGCTTTGCAGGGACCTACAGATTTTCAGGAGGTAATCAGCAAGTTTCTTCTGCAGAAGGTCTTTTCCTCTTGAGCCTTATTTAAGAAAACAGGCAGAAGTGAATGCTGATTCATAAGTTATTGTCGAGAATGAGGAGCAGAACTTGTGTCACTAGTCTGATCCAGAGATGGTATCACAGGGGCTGTACTTGGATTTCTGGAATAAGTACATCATACTTAACAACGTGAAAGACTTCCACATCTTATCAGTGTGTAACATAGCCCTCAGCAGCGTAGTTGTGACTGGCTTTTCAGTCTTGCAACATTTTTCATCATCAGAGCTTATCCTTATCATACTATGAAAGCAGTGTACACCAAAACTGAATCCTTATTTTCTAAATCCAAGGCTCACGTTCGTCAAGGAAGCGTTTTTATTGTCCCCTTACAATGACTGATAGAAGAAAAAGGTAGTTTTGACTGTTGTCAAATTTATTTCTTTTGTATTGTCGTACAGTGCAGTTGTACTGACCAGTCAAGCCTAAAGAACCAGACTGTAAACGTAATTTCTAAAAATCAGTGGTTTTTCTTTCATGAAGAAGCTCGATAATCTACTAATCACCAACATTTGAAAACCAAACAGGTTGAGTTTTGGCTTTAAGATGAACGTTTGTCAAATCTAGCAGTGAAAACATTAGAAATATAGTTGTTTCATATTAAACAGTAAAAGTGGTGGGGTGTTTTTGGCTAGTAGAATGGTATTTACGTACTTCCTAGAAACTCTGCTTGATCTTTTGGAGTTGTGTACTGAGCCATTTTAACATTCCTGTCTTCTTTTGCAGTCGTGGTGCCAATTTTATAACTCAGGTTTTGCTGAGACCAGGTGCATCAGACTTAACAGGGAGTTTCAGGTATGGGTCTGGTTTGCAATTCCTAACGTTTACTTGAAATTAAGAAACTGCTGAACAAGCAAGTGGAGTAAGAACAGACCTCCTGTTCTGAGGACTATGAAATCTGTTTGGAAGGGGTGTAAGAAGTAGTACACTAGACTGCAAGAACTGTTGTTCCTATGACTTCAGCTTTAAAGAATCAGTAACAGTAAAGATTGGAGTGAGTGATGACAGTTAAGATTCCTACACACTGTCTTGATTGCTGAAGTTCAGAAATGGTGCTTCAGGTTTCATTTTCTTTGTAAACATTTACAGGTTATACCGAAAAGAAGTCTTACAGAAACTGATGGAAAAATGTGTTTCAAAAGGATACGTCTTCCAGATGGAGATGATTGTTCGGGCTAGACAGTTAGGATATACTATTGGAGAGGTACAGTAAAAGTTTTGATAAGTACATTGTGCTTTCACTTAAACGCAGGTGCAGATTACTGGGAGCGTAGGAAATCTTGTGTGCTTCCAAGAAGCAAGATTTTTCTAATTCATATAAAGAAATTACATATATAGAACTCTATTTTTCCACCTTTTTCCAGGTGAATACTAGATGTGAAATTCCAGTTATTCCCCTGCCTTTCTCGAGGGAGAGAAATATTTTTCTATATATTCCTCAGATATATCCCTTTTCCTGTTGCCATTTCTTTAGCTCCATACAATTTTACAAGGCTCCTCGAAGGAGGGAAGGAAGTCAGAATATACCATGAGGCTGCTCTGAGCCTTTTCTTTGCTCCTTCATGTTGTACAGACATCTCTGGTTAGGTCTTCTCAAATTATTTTGTGTTTTCTAGCAACCTGATTTTATTTCAGATTTATTCTGTTCTCTGCCATTTATTTCCTTGTTATTTTTCAACTTTCCAACCTTCCACTTCTAAAGTCTTTGAGTGCCTGTCTACAATCATTGAAAAAGAACTCTAAACAATTGTTGGAGCCTGTATTTCCAGCAGTCTGATTGCTGCCTTTTATATTGAATTGAATTTTTCTTGCTGGTGTCGTTAAAGATGATTCACTGGAATTCTTATCTGCAGCCAAATCTTAGAACCAGTTCTTCATCATCATTTTCATGACTCTGAATTGTCAGAGAATTCTGTTGCTGGTGCTTCTCTCTCTAAACCTTATATATTGCATTTCTCTATCAACGTAGGGTAGAGTATTTCCAGACAATATTTTCTTCCACATTTCTGGCTTATGGAGCAAGGTCACTGTCCTGTAGCTGGGGTTTGACCCTAGTTTCTCTGGCCTTCACATCCGCCTGCATTCATGTACTGCTTTCTGATATTGCCGAATTAAATCCTCTGCTGTCTCTACATCCAGGTACTGAAACCTAGGGTGAGATGAGGTTTTATTTACTATACATTTTTTAAAACAGTAAAATACACTTCTCTGGCTTTAAAAAAGCAATCTTGGGCTGCTTATACCTCTTCAGGCTGCTGCTGCAGAGACCTTTTTTTTCCTGTCTGTTATTTGATGCCACCACCCACGTATTTGATGATACACAAGCCGCAGAGGCACGTAAATACAAGATACTCCTCTTCTGGTTCAAAGCCTGACAGACAGTCTTCACTCGGCCTGATGTCCCCCAGTCAGTGTGGAGACGTGGGCTCTGTTTCGGGCAGGGCCATCCTCCACAATTCGTCTCTTACGTGCTCACGTAACATCATCGTCCCTCCTCCCTTGGTTGCTCACCTGTGGGAAGAGTTCTCTCTAACATCTGAAATTGCTTTCTTGCTCTGCTTCGGTCTCATGATAGGGTGAACCTTGCCATCAAACTCCGTTAAGTCATGCTTTTCACAAATTCATATTAAAAATCACTTTTTTTCCTAATATCTTTGACAGTGATTATTTTAAGCAGCCTAAACCACTTGTTTGTGACAAATTGGCGTAGTCAGCAATATTTCTATTGTGACACCTGTAACAAACGTGACAGTGTTCAGATTGCTGACACAGACCTATAAATAAGACTGCTGTATTTTTAATGTCCTGTGTATCGTGTCTAGATTGTAACTTCCTGGGGCAGGACAGTTTTCCATTACATTTCAAGTACCTTGATATAGTATTTCCCAGTCAGTACTTAGGATCTTAATATATTTTATAATTATCCAAATGAAAATATGAAAATTCCAGAAGAGGTGACACTTGCATGTCTAATTCCTGGCTTGTGGGTGCTGCAACTCTACAGGCAGAAGAGGAGTTTTTATGCAATTGTAAAATGTAGATACAGTTGTGAGGGCAAAATATTTCTTAAGCAAAGTTGGAAACGAAGATTGAGACAAATGGATGAGGAGGTGAACTGACCCAAGCTATACCTGAATAGTCTTGTGAGCACCTCTGCTTCGTTTTGCTGCGCTATACATAAAGGTACCGTGTGTGAAATGTACTACAGTGCATGGAATACACCCTGTGGAAAATGCTTCCTTTAAGACTAATGCTAGAACTTCGTATGCAAGAAAGACGAAGTCCAGCAACAACACAGGTGGTTAATCCTTACACTAAAGGGAAAGACTGGATACCTTTTATTAGATGAGATATTAACCATTCTTTCATCACTGGTCAGAAATGTCACTTCTGACATCCTGCACTGACTACATATTCAGTGATTTCTGTTCGTACCCCGCAGATCAGATGCCTGGAGTCCCCAGGAAGCTTACTGGGATAGTCAGAGGGACCCTGCTAAGACAGCCAGTGTCACTGCTGAGTCTTATCTGCTTGCCTTTTTAGGCATCTTCCTTACTGTTGTCTTTCTCTGGGTTCTCTTCTGCCATGGACTGATCTGCTAGAATTGTGAGGAATGCTCAGCCCTGGCACAGATGCAAGGGTGTGGTGATTTTTGTGTTCCACTTGCCAGATGATTTCTGGTTGAAACCGCCAGCAGAACGTTAAGCCAATCTTTTAATGGCTTTTGCAATTGCAGTTCTTTAGCCCGTGAAGTGCTTCAATCTTGCACACAAGCATATATGGAAATTCTTGAATATTCTACTAGAGAGTTGGCAGAATGTCTTGCCATACGTCATTTGTACATGGTCAAATTACTGAAAGGCAGTATGTTCCTGCCATTTCTTCAGTAGGGACTTGGTGGGGACAGTATGATCGCTTAAGTAAGGAAACCAAAATTAGCGTGTTAAATGCCCTTTAATCCTGTAAATTATAAAATGGTTACAAGACAAGTATTGCTTGTAAAATGTACAGACTGCAATATTCAGATGAGGTTGAGCAGAACGCTGTTTTGTGGTGGCAGAAGGTGGTTGCCTTCCCGAGTCATTGACTCAAATGTTCTAACAAGGAAAGTGGCAAAGGTTCATTTTAACCCACAGGCTTTTAGTGCACTTAAGCTATTAAGTTTGTTCTGACTGGTGTATTATCCAACCACTGAGTAATGTCTTTGGATCATCTTTAAAGGTGATAAACCGAATAATTTCATGCTCCCCAGCTATGGGGCATCATTAAAGCCACTGGTAAGAAGAACTGACACAGAGTAAGCTAATCTGGTGCTTGCTGCCTTCCCATGTCTAAACATGCTGTAGTTCAAAGGCCATTCTTTTGTTTACAGAATATCTGATTATTTAGGTTTTGAACCTTAAAAGTAGTTTTGCTTGTTTCAACAGGTTCCTATTTCATTTGTGGACCGTGTCTATGGAGAATCTAAACTGGGAGGCAATGAAATCGTCTCCTTTTTAAAGGGACTCTTGACCTTGTTTGCTACAACATGATAGTTTACTCCTAAATTAACTTTCTTAGAAAAACATCTTCTGACATCTGTGTGGTTTTTGATATTAAATAGCAAGCAGAAGCCTGATAATTTGTGTGGTGACCCAAAGAGCTACTGTAAACTAACAATGAAATGAACCACCAATAATAAACTGAATATACTGCATCCCAGAATGCTCTTTTCAGAATAAACAAACTGTATGTTAAACTAAAAAATAATAAAGACTAATGCTGTCTTCTATTTTTGTCAGAATAATGAAGTCTTAATAAAGAACACAAAGCTAAATGATCTTTGCATTTTAAAATGAATCATTATTCAGCAGAAGCTAAAGATTTGCTTTTTGAAATAAAGACAAGCAAGAACATAAAAAAAACCACCCAAATTTATTTTATCTTTGTTTTGTAGGTTGCAGATAGTATTTTAAATATATGCCAGTTAGTTCCCTTTCTTAGCATGTGTACACATGTATGTTGAAGCAGGCATCTAGAACAGTTTCTAAAGAACTCATACTAGCTTGTGTAGTTTAAGAGGAAATACAGGTGAGTAGAATGATCTGTTCTTTGTAAAACTGTTCCTAGATTGGGAAGAAGGAGTGTTCTTTGGATAAGAAAGAGTGTTTATGGAGTAATTTTGTATTCTGTGTGTTTGTCCAGAAGCAGATGATGGATTCCCTTTTCCTGTTTTCTTTAGAAACTGAACACTTTTAGAATTTATAAAACAGGAGTATGAATCTCACCCAGCTTTAGGGTGTCAGAAGACCAAATTCACCTCACTGAAGACATTTGAAAAGTTTCTTATGTAAAATCTGTATTTGTTCCAGATCCTGATGAACGAAATACAGAGTAATACTGATTTTTGGTTCATGGTTTGATATAGCCACAACACAGAAATTATGAAGCCCTTCCACTCAAATATGCACTTGGGGGAGGGGGAAAGGAGTAAGCAGGAGGATGAAATTATTCTGATAATGGCTTGATATATATATGTGTGTGTGTTTGTATGAAAAATACGTCCTCATATGTGTGGGAGGGGAAGGGTAGGTCTGTGGACACCTGTATCAGAAAATTAGTGGCAGGAGAGGAGAAGCAACAAATGTCTTAACAATTATGCCTGTTTGGCTTGTGGTTGTCTCTGTTCCTTTAGTACACTGGATACAGTTGTTAGTGTTAGGAAAAAGAAAATCAGCAAGTCTGTAGATAAATGATGAATTCCCATTTCAGATAGTTATTTATCACCGTGACAAAAATAATCAAACAGAACCTTAGAACAAAAGCTTATTGTCTAGTGGACTGTTTAGAGATATTCCTTTGTTCTTTAGTGAAGTTTTACAGATTCTGATATTTTTCTCCTTTTCTGACTATTCAAAGCAAACATTTCATATTTAATTTGCTTTAAAATAATAAAAAATGTAGCTGTAGGTTTGGAATCAACATGTAACTGGATTACAGTGACTTAATTGTGCATTTTGTGACATTTGCCTGTACTTTTCCAGCAAATTGTATATAATTTCATTTGGTGCAGGCTAATCAGCTCTAATAATATATACAGAAATAAGTCTCTGGGTCTAAAGGGCCACTGAAATCTCTAGTGACTAGGTTTCATCTGTTCATGTTTCATTTGGAGGTTTCACGGCTAAAATCAGCATTTCACATTGGAAATAGGTACCAAGATTTTAATGACCAAATACTGAGTTTTTAGATGTTTATTTGCAGACTACTGAAACCCATTTGCTAGAATACAAATTGAGCCTCAACAAGATCATTTTTTCCTCAGACCTTTATGTAGCGATATGTAACTGAAGTCCATTACATCACTTATTCATGAGCCAATTGCTGCGAATTAGGGTTCAGCTTTTAGAATGTGCGTGCCTACTTTTTAATTATGAAAATTACCTGGTCAGTTTCTTTCACACATTTATGAGATCGGGTTTGGGGGAATATGCTTTTACGTATAAATTAGCATCATAACACATGGTATATTTGTGTGTTCCAATATGTGAAAGCTTGAAATGTGACTGGGCGATATTCGGGGGGGTGGGGGAGGTGTATAAAGAGGCAGTACTTCTTATTATGCTTTAAAATAATGGTGTTGTAAGTTCCTGAGAAAGAAGCGTGATGAAGAAATGAAAAAGCGCTCCGTGGCATCAGGACACCAGGAGACACTGCACTGCTTGAAACAAGAAAAGGGCACAAGAGTGAAACTGGTGTCAGTAGCCTGCACCGAGCTGCCTTGAGAAAGCATTGCTGAAAGAACTCGTACATGGATGCAGTGGAAAGAAGCAGAATTCAGAACAAACAGGATTCCCCAAGTTAGTGGGATATATGTACATATACGCACGCATGTATCTCACAATATATACCATGAAAACCATCTAGGGTTTCTTTGCATAGCAAAAAGACTCTGTATTTAGTCAAAAGACGGGCCTGGGCTGCAGATAACTCGGTGAATGTGGAACATGCTTCCAAAAGTTGTCTTACAGTAAGTTTTAAAAGCCTGAAGTTCAGAAGAGGGAGCTGCTCTTTGTGCACTGGCAGAGGGGAGAATCACACAATAGTATGCTGTTACTTTTGTGTTAGAAAAAAACAGAATCTTTGCCCAGAACTGGCCTAAATCAACCTCTCCATCTTTTCCCACATCTCAGCCTGCAGTTATTTCTCTCCAATGAGTTTCTCCACTGAGGTGACAGGCCATCTGGTTCGGAAGCATTCCCTGTCTTGGAGCACTGTAGAACCCCACCACGCCTGCAGAGCTCTCGACGTAGGAAAGCACTGCCAAACTAAGCTCCAAGGCTGCTTCCTATCACTGGCCTTTTCTCCTGCGTGCACGGCTGCGTGGGTTCATGAACGATAAAACTTGTAATCCTGTAACCAGTGTTCCCAGCTTGAACAGAGGGCCTTCTTTAATAAAGCTGGTGTCTTCCGCAAAGAATGGGATGAAATAGCCATCACTTGGTACCGCTTAAACTTTTAACAGGAACTCTTTTGAGTTACTTGAATTTGTTCTCGGCTTCTTTTAATCAAGTCTTTTTGTATTTGAAGACCACCTATGTAAATTTTTAACATAAACCCCCCAAATTTAAAAGAATGCATATTGTAGGGGAAGAATGGCTTATAAAGAGGACGTTATGCAGGAAGGGCCATGTACTCTTACAGTGCTCAAGAACGGGTGCAGAGTGAAAGCAGGTAAGAAGCATGGCTGGTGTGCCCAAACACACCAACCGTCAGCCATACAAGGTCTTCTGGAGCCAGAGGTCATGAAGGTATGGACCTTTTAATGGTTTCTTATGTTTTCTAAGGATTTGATTGCATTTTGAATCCTTTTAAAGTTTTGGCTTCTACAGCAATAAGTACAACAATTTTACTACACGTATTCTATGAAGTACTCCCTTTTGGTTAAGTAAGTTGTGTTAAACTTTCTGCCTAGTAAGTTCATTGGATGTTCTCAGAATCATAGAATCACAGAA